>NW_008666382.1:6676-10995 GCF_000695815.1 Acanthisitta chloris | reverse complement strand
GCTGAATCCTGGTTTTCTTCCTCAATAAACTACTGAATATTATCAGGCAGTTACACTGGTGTTTCATGCACATTAAAGATGTACAAACAATTAGCAGACTCCAGCACTTAAGATTCTCCTGAGAAGGAAACAAGGTTAGACACCAGCAAGAGTCAATAAAAAGTACTTTAAGTGGTTTTGGCTAAGTTCTGGTCATGCACATGAGCCTTCAACCTGCCTACAAATACTTGTCCCACGTTCTACTTGATATGTGCCAGTAATGAGCACAATAAACCCCAGGCCAGTGTGGCAGAGAGTGATGGCACATCACAGCCTACCACAACAGGTCCTGCATGACAGCTACACTGTCTTCTGGTCTCCAGTGGTGCAGTGGATATTAAAATTCATGTTGTTTGGAACCTGAAAGTTGCAGATTAAGGCATGGATTGCTGTGCCAAGTCCACTAACAGAAGAAGCCGAAAAAGTTTCTGATTAGCCATAGCTAGAAAACAAGATTCTGTGATTCACCACTACCTGAAATGGATGACAGTTAAGCACTGATAAACTGTACAAGTTCTTAACTACATGGAGTCATAGAATCCACTAGGTTGGAAAGAACCTCAAAGACCACTGAGTCCAACGCTACCGTGGTTACTAGACCATGGCACTAAGTGCCACATCCATCTCATCTTGAAAACCTCCAGGGATGGTGAATCCACCACCTCCCTGGGCAGCACATTCCAATGCCTGATCACTCTCTATGTAAGAAATCTCTTCCTAATATCTTCCTGAATATCTACCTCCCCTGGCAGAGCTTGAGTCTGTGCTCTCTTGTCCTCCTGCTGGTTGCCTGGGAGAAGAGACCAACCCCCACCTGACTCCAACCTCCTTTTAGGGGTAGAGGGTGATAAGGTCTCCCCTGAGCCTCCTCTTCTCCAGGCTGAACACCCCCAGCTCCCTCAGCCTCTCCTCATGGCACTTGTGCTCGAGTCCCTTCCCCAGCCTCGTTGCTCTGCTCTGGACCTGCTCCAGCACCTCAATGCCTTCCCCCCCCGAGAGGCCCAGAACTGAACGCAGTATTCAAGGTGTTGATTATGAACAGTTTGGTAAAAAAAACAAGCTTTAAAGATACATATAATGACAAGACACAAGGTGTTTCTGGTGCAGAAGGTGCAGATACTGTGCTTGAGTGCCTGAAGACCTCTTATTTAGTAACTTGCATCTCATGAGTGTTGGGCTTTAGCCCATCTGACAGCATCTAAGTTCCCTATCATAACAGCTGTTAGCAAACAGCAGAATCCACAGCACCTGAGACTGAACAGAAACATTTTCAAATCCCATGGTGTAATTGCTTCAGTGAAAACCAGAGTTAGTGGACACTCCAGCAGTTTTTCATAACAAACAAGAAAGCTATTCACAAAAGCCTGAACTGTTGAACACAAATCTGATGCTGCACCACTGGGAAGCACTCTGGGAGTTCTGGGCTTCATTTCATAAGCTTCCACTGCAGATTTTCTGTGATTTCCAAACATTTCTGTATGTCCTCAAACCTTACAGGTTTTCATTGACAACTTGTGAAGAATGCAGTAAGATGTCTGTTATTTTTGTAAGGTCTGAGGCTTATGACAGGTAGAGAGAAACCATATGATGCTCTCCCCTGCTGAAAGTTGTTCTTTGTTCCTGTTGTTACCAAATAAATAGATGATACAGTATAACCTTGCCACCAGTGTTCTCAGCAGTGATTCTGTTTCTCTTCTTGTTTATCTTTAATTTGCTCAGGTTTCTTGAAAGGGAGTTTGAAACACCAATCCAGCCATGAAAAAACTTCATTTCCCTTTCTTTTTCCCCTACAAAACATACTTCTCTGAAAGCATCACCTGTGTTGCAGCCACAGTACAAAATTCAGATCTTCAACTAATTTATTCGCTATTTTTAAAAGCATCATTTTAGCCACCATTAATTCAAGTCAAATACTACACTCTACACTGGACTGTGCACAAAAGCTTTACTGAGAAGTGTTCTCTGCTTGTTTTCCTATTGCAGAACTTCATAGGATTCCTGTTATTTCCAGGAAGAAAGATCAGTGACATTTTACAGGGGACATAAGTTTCTGAAAAGCTTGATTTTTTGGCAGCAGAATCAAAGAACAGTCTTGCAAATCCTACTCCCATCACTGACAAATGACTTCCAAACTACCTCTAAAATCCCTCCTTTGAGTATATACACTCTGTCTCTACTTTCCTTCTTTCTTTATAAAACCACAGGCAGTTTAGAACTCCCTTAAAACAGACCCTAGTGAAATTATTGGTGCTTTTTGTTAAATTTTGACCCAAATTTGTATAATGTATGTGGGGGAAAAAATATCCTGCTTTTCAGACCAGAGATGGGCTGTAATGTATACCCCTGCCAGCTGCCAGTCCCAAGCTATACAATTCCATTGGCAGAAACAGCTGTACCTTATACAGTTTTCCTCCCATTTGCAGAGAAATCCATGTGCAACTTCACATCATACTGGGTTCTATGGGGTGTGCTGCATGTGCTTGCTGACCCAGGCAATCATTGTGCTTGTCAGTTAAGTGCCAGAAGGTTTTTCTGCAGCCTGCACATGGCCTCCACAGCTTTCCCCATCATGTTAGTAAGCTTTCATTAGTTAATCACACTGAGAAAACTGCTGTTACAGCAGAGCACTGCGGAGTTAGCAGATGGATGAGCACAGAACTTGCAATGCCCTCTAGTGTTTCTTGCCTGGAGATTAAAATTAAGAGTGAAAATTTGCTAGCAAGGTTGGTTAGTTGGGCCTTTAAATTCCCCTGTGGATACTGAAAACAAACCCACTGTAAATACTGCCACAGCATGAAACATAGAGCTTTGATAAGATGGAAGGGAAAGAAATAGCTGAGGTTTCAGAGAGCAGAAGAAAGAGAAATGGCACAATAGTTTGATTACAGAATCTCAGAATCAAGCAGGTTGTAAAAGACCTCTGAGATCAAGTCCAACCTATCACCTAACATCACCACGTCAACTAGACCATGGCATTAAGTGCCATGTCCAGTCTTCCCTAAAGTACCACCAGGAGTGGTGACTCCACCACCTCCCTGAGCAGTGCATTCCATTGTCTAATCACCCTTGCTGTGAAGAAACTCTTCCTAATGTCCAAGCTAAACATCACCTGGGGCAGCTTAAGACTATGTCCTCTCAGGCCATCACTAGTTGCCTGAGAGAAGAGGCTGATCCCCACTTGGCTTCAATGTCTCCCCCAAGCCTCCTCTTGGGAGAAGGAGGCTAAATAACCTCCAGGCTAAATAACCCCAGTTCCCTCAGCCTCTCCTCGTAGGACCTGTGCTCCAGACCTTTCACCAGCTTCATTGCCCTTCTCTGGACAGTCTCCAGGAACTCAATGTCCTGAGACATTAGAATTGCATTATCTCAGTAAGAAAGAGCATCCCATCCTACACAACTCCATGATCATCCTGATTTTTATGAGTACACAGTGAGAACTAGCATGGATGCTGCAAGACTACAGGCACTCAAGCCAAGGCATGACACAATGTATTTACAAAGTTCTCTCTGAAATAGCAGAAATCCTAAAGGCTACATTAACATCAGGATTTTGTCATCTAGCTAGCTACTATCTAAGAATTATTTTTTGAGCTGTGAATGCTTTGATTTCCTGATACATAGCACAGCAGCAGCAATGAATCATTGCAGCACTGTGGCCAAGCTAACAGCTTTGATCATGCTTCTAGGGTCAAGCAATTATCTCATACAGTATTGCTCTTGTTCTGCAAGATTTTGGCTTGGTGGTTGAGAGATCTTCACCCTCCTGCTGTGTGCACTCATGAAGATATATCCTTAGTATCTCTTAGATTCCTAGTCAGCAATTTCTGACATAAAAGTGCTTAATTCTGTCTCAATAATATGAAAAATATAGTTTTCAGTTGTTTTTAATACTTCAAACACATCAAAATAAAACAGAAACAAATCCAAACCAGTGTTGTGACAAACTCCCAAACTGTCCCCTACTCACCTAGTCACTGGATCATTTTATGAATAGATTGGTGTTTACTGGATGAATGTATTGGTTTTATACAAATAATTTCCTTACTTCACAAAAATGAGATCCAAGTCATCTTTTAAAAGTAACACGATCAAAACAGCGACACACAAAGTGTGTTTATGGAAAAAAGTGATCCTAAGGTTACCAGCACTGAGGAGGAAGGAATGGGGAACTGCAACAGAGAGCAACAAAACATCAAGCAGAAATAAACCTCCTTGTTCTTCCATGGTCTTCACAGTAAGGAACATCAACACCAGTTAACCCACTGCCAATACATAAAGTG
>NW_008666382.1:0-6656 GCF_000695815.1 Acanthisitta chloris | reverse complement strand
AGCAGGAACAAAATTAGGCTCACTGCTTTCCCCAGGTGGTTTTATTTGCTGCTCAAGGGCAGGGTAGGTCAGCAGAGACAGCTAAGATTGGGGGAAAAGGGGTTTATTTCAGTTCCAATGATGAGATCTTGGTTTCCTTTTAGTGTTTGTGCAGTCATGAGAATCAGAAAGCTCCAAGAGTGACAGCCCAGCTGGAGACTGAAATCTAAACTATGATTCTGGGGAGCTTCAAGAGGCAGCTGGAATCTGGGGGTCCTGCTGGGATGTCACACAGAAAGGATCTTTTTATACTTTGCATGGGTTTCACTTGAGGACTGTGTAAATATCACACAGGAAACAGGTGATTTAAAAATAAGATGTTATCTTTAGTTCTTTTATTTGCAGAAATAAATATGTAGTGCCTAGAAATTAAAGTCTTAGGGATACATCCTCAGGCACTTAACTTCCCATTGATTCTGACAGGTTTTAGGCAACTGAAGACCTTTCAGGATGTAGGTCTTAACCTCAATTAAGCTTTCATTTCTAAGCACTATGAGGAAGCCCAGAAATAATTAGAATCAAAGAAAAAAAAACTGGTAAAGTTCACTTTTAGCTGTAGTTCTTCATCATCATCAAATCTACACCAGGTGAAGCAAAGCCTAGAAATCAGATTTAATCAATAACTCTTTACACGTGTCCAGATTGTTTAAGCTACAAGAACTTTTTTTAGAAGTCCTTAAAAACTGGTAAACGATGGATAAAGATTTTTGGGGGTGGAGGAGAAAGGGCTATATGATAAAAAGGGACAAAGCATTAATAATAGAAATAGTGATAATGTGATTTCCTCATTTGACCTCGAATTGAGATTGTGAAATAGTTTACCTATACAGCAAGAATCTCAGAAAAGCGATTGGAGCCGATCATAAAAACTGCTCAGCACCAGGTGGTGCTATTTTGCTTTCTTTAAAAATCTTGTGACCTACTAAAATATTTACATCCATAAAAATTCCACATATGCTTTTTCTGAGGGTCTCACACGAAAAAGAAAACTCAGGTGAATCCAAAAGTGCTGGTTGTGAGGTGGCACAAACAAAGTATGTGTGTTTGATTGTAAACTTTTAAGTTACAGACAGGCTGTGTGATCACTGCTCCAGAGCAATGCACCACAGGCTTTGCCTCCAGAAACTCAGACAAGTCCAGAAGATGAGGGTAAGAAGGTGAGAGAGCCTTAAGATCAATCCTAGAATATAAATCTGGGGTCAAAGTTCCAGGATTATATTTTTATTTAGCATGTTTGCCACATATAAAACATAAGTTGTGCCTTTTATGGTTCTCATCTATTTCTCAGAAGACCACATGGCCACAAACTGTATTTATAGACAACTTCACATTATCAGCTTCAGCTTGACAAAATCTAATTATGTTTTATCGGTCTTGACAATAGATCAATAATTGAATAATTTTTAGGATAGCTTTTTTAATTAGATTTAGGTTTCTCATTGGTACAAAAACTGTATTAGAGGAAACAATAAGCATCCAGCAAGTTATTTGAAAGGCCATGAAGTAGCCATGTGTTGTCACTCTGTTCCCACTGCCCTGCAAACTGAAGAGTCTTTGCAGAGGGGAATGGATGGGTTGATATGAAATGGGTGACATCATCCAATGCTGCTCTTCAGTTTATCACTTACTCCTTGGATTAATGCTTTACTCATGGACCATAAATTCTTCTTTTCAGGGGTTCCTGTGCTGCTGACTTGGCCAGATGGCCAAAAGCATTGGCTTTGGGGCTGCTTTTGAAGACATCCCAGAATTACAGGATATTTGTGGGACAAATAAACTGGATTTTCTCTCCTGCTGCTGGAAGGGTGAACTGAAGGCAGATGTGGCAGTGCACAGAGTGCTCAGTGCCCTTGCACTCTGAGCAGAACAGATCATTAAACTCACTGTAGCACAGCTAAACCTTCTGCTCTCTGCAGTGCAGTGCTGATGTAACACAGGGGAGTCGGCAGGACAGTTTCAGGAACCAGCAGCTGTCTCCATACAGGCAGAAAAGAAGGAGCTGTTCTTTAACCGATGCGATAACACCAAAATCTTTGTGTTTGGGAGGGTTTTTAATATGCACTTAGCCTCAGTTAGAATAAAAAGCAAATCCAGAGGTGGATGTGCACGTTTGATAGTCTCAGAAGCTAAAATTAGACTATTGGCTCTGCCTCCCAGGGCCCTGATAGCTGTTCCTAGACAACAGGCAGAGCCTGGAAACATCTCCTGGCAAAATCACCCTACCAACTCCACCCCTCAGTCTTTGACACGCTGCAACAGACAGGCAGCAGCAGCCTGAGTGTGCATCTTCTGGTGAGAGAGAGCCTGTCCTGTTATCCAAGAACAGACACCCACCCCACAAAATTGCCATCACTATCCACTATTAATCAGCAGCAGATCAAGTAACACTAGAAATAAAACTCTCTAGGCTTGATGAATGTTTCTGCACAGAATGGCAGAATTTCTCTGTGTTTGCTCTTCATGGGCCCTGACTCTGAAGAACTATAGTCGCTAATGCAAATCACTGGTTTTCACTCATCTTTGCAGTTATTCTTATGTTTTTAAGACAGCAGAAGCATATTTGTTAATGAACTCATTTATCAGAGAAGGCAATATAATGCAACACAGAACAATCCAGCGCTTGCTGATACATTTCCTTCATGGGTTTTTATGCCTTGTGGTAATTAAGAGCCTCTGCTTGCCTATTACATCCAAAGATAAACAATCCCCTATTTAAAATAGGTAAACTGCACATGACTCAGTCAGAGGGGAGAAAAAAGTCCTTAGGCTGTCAAATCTCTGTGTTCTCAGATGAGTAGAAAAAGTGGTCTCTGGTTCATCATTCCTGATCCCTTTGGCTCGTTAATGCAATGGGTATGTGAAGTTGGCACTCAGCTGGCACGGTTCATAGCTTGGCATAACAAACTGAGTGGAAGTAGATGGGGGCTTAAGTTAATGTGTAGGACTGTGAGTTGCAGCTGGTAAGAAGCATTCTCAGTGCCTGTTCTGCTGCCTCTGGTACAGGGGGAGCTCCATGAGCAGAGAGGTGAGGAAGGACAGAACAGCCAGAGAAGTAACCTTGTGCTCAACCAACCACTGCCATAGCCTGACTGGAGAACTGAGTACAGTAAGGTACAGTTTCCCTTCCTCACAGGTATTATTGAGCAGAAAAAAATAGTTTTTTACTCTGAGTTGAAGGCATGAAGTCTCCTCCAAAATATGTCAACTCTCCCAGAGTGTTAATGTCTTATGGCTAATGACATTAATGGCAAATCATACCAATGAAGTCAGGATAACCTGGTTTCCACCTTGTGCAGCCAGTGAATGCAGGTTAGTCTCTGATCCCTGGGCATGCTAAAATATACTGGGCAAGTCAAGGAAATCAAAGGTATTTGAATAGAGAAAAAGTAGCTTTGCTACCTCTTTTAGTCTTTGCCAAAAGGGGATTATGAATCAAACACTTCTGACCTTGACAGCATGGGAAACAGTTACATAATCAAGAGCCTAACAACTGATGAAGAAAAAAACACAGTACAACCTCAAAAAGAGGAGTCTGTCACCAACATAGAATCGTAATACTCTGCTATTTCTTTCTTCTTTTTTTTCTTTCACATCAGACACACCAGAATTGTTGTGTAACAAAGCAGATGGGCTTTCCTAAGGCAGCTCAACTGGCAGTTAAAGTACCACAAACAGAAGGGGAGCCCAGGCAGGCTACAATTATTTTGTAAGCAGGGTGCCTCCTAAAATTCTTTGCTGCTGTCATTGCTGTGTGTTTAACCTGGTTAAATTTCCTCCTTCCCCAATCCCTAATGGGTTTGTTTCTCTGCACTGCAGACCTTTATCGTCCTTCTCCAGCTGCACATATTTCATTGGATTTGGGAGATGTGCTGCAGTGCCATGTTCTCTACCTGTACAGTTAAATACAAGAGCTGAGAAACTCCAAGTGGAATAGTGACCTTCCTTTTTCTGTGGCTGAAAATCCTGCAGAAAATACAATGACACTGCACTTCGTATTTTAGTGAAACTTCACTCTGTAAACTTCAGTCAATAAAGTAATTCTTGTAAAAGCCAAAGGGTGAGGCATCTGCAGAAGTTGTGTTAGAGGATTAATGCTGGCTCAGAACTCTCTCTTTTAACTTAATAGACTTACGGGCAACTAAGGTAACAACTGTAAACAACTATTCAGGAAAAAAACATTGGGGCTCTGAAAGTATCCCCTCTATCACTTTTGATTTCCTGCTCCCCTTTCATTTTCCAGATGTGTCATCCATAAATATTGAGTGTAGGCACAATAAATTTGATAAAAGTTGTCATTCATACCTAGCAAAACATTCCACCTGATCTTAAAACAAGTAATTTGGCCTGTTTTAGCAGCAATGTGGTGCTTTGGGACCTCCCATTCCATAAGCTAAATCACTTTTTCTCATTTTGGCACATTTTGAGACTCTCTTTACTTACATTTACATGTTCTAATTTTGCTGAGTTGTAAGCAGTTCTAATAAAGAACTTCACAATCAGTTTTAAATCCATGTAAAAGTACAATATTAGTAGCAGATGATGTTATCGTTAAACTCAGCATTAGGTCAGTAGTTGTAAGAAACACGCACAAAAAAAATGGTCTCCCAGTGAGAAGGAACACAGGGACAAAGAAAAGCTGACAAGCATCTTGGAAAGGCCTTCTGGACACACAGTGTGATTTTGATTGTAGTGTTTGGGGTTTTGTTGTTTTCTACCATCAAATGCCAACCCCAGATGTGGATTTTGTGTTGTGAATTGTAAGCAATGTAAGTGAATTGGGAAAACACCCTCCTGTCGTGTACAAATTAAACATCTCTGCTCCCTCAGGGCATAAAATGGTACTAAGGGGTGAGAAATAAAAAAACTATAGCAAAATAAATCTCTGCAGCTTTTTGCTCTGCTGCAGTTGCATAATGCTGTTCTGCAAACCACGTTGTACAGGACCAACAGCATTCTAGTGGTGCAGATAAGCTGCTGAAGTCCCAGATCTATATGACATTCCAGCCTAACATTTATAGCCCCAGTATGCATGTGCAGGGACTCTTGTCTCTCATTTGCTTGAGGAAAATACACACAGTGCTAGCAACTCTGGTTCCTAATCATGTTGCTGTCAGATGATGATCTGCTGAAGGCTGGTTACGTCAAAGAGGAATTACAAAATATTTTTGGGTTGCTCAATGCTACCTTAAGCATCCTCAGCTAATCTTTGCCTCCTTTCATTTCAGTTCAGCTTGTAGACCAACACACAGCTTGAAACGACCTGCCTTGTCTCTTCCCCATGTTTGCAGGGCTCATTTACCACAGCAGACACACTGAGAAGACACAAAAGTAGCTATAGCTGTGAACAGGAGGAGAAATTCTCACCTTGCCATCTGATCCATAGTTCCAGGAATATTTCTGTATGAAACATTCAGATCACACATTGCCCACTGGTGCAGCCACCTAGAAACATGGATTGTGCCTAAGTGCTCTTCTAGAGTGATGGTGAAACAACCACCATGAAATTTCCCTCAGATTTCCAAAATCAAAATGTGAGTATTGCAAAAGGTTCTTTGCTCAGTGCCCACTGCAGAAGCAATATTATCCTGATTTTGATACTGGACACCCCAAACTCCTCCAGTAGAATTCTGAGGAGTTTGTCCTTGTAAAATTTCTTGCTGGAATCAAAGGAAGAAAGAAAACAAAATTTTAGGAAAAGGAAAAAATGGCAAGGCACCTAAATATCTGAGTCACACAACCTGGTGAGAATCCTGGCCACAGACTCATGGTGATTCTGCATTCACCCTCTTCAAACTGAGCCGTTTCCACTGTCTACTCAAGCCAAAGTCTTCCAGAAAGCTGAAGCTTTTGCTCCACGTAGTGGCCAACATCCCACAGAGTTGGGTGCTAAAATGCTCAATGGCTTCCAATTTGTTACTCATTCTGTATCACACTAATGGTCCTCCTTGTAATGGCCTTTCTGGGAAACTTTCATTGCTCTCTTGCTATAATTACCTCAGACACGATGACTGAGGGAAACTAAACCTAACGCCTTTAATAACAGATTGCAAGGCTTCATTAGCTATTGATTTTATATCAGCTACCTGGAGGAGATGACGTGTTGAAGATTTGTGATTATTAGAGAAAACTGATCTCTTTGGAAATGGGAGCAGAGAAAATAAATTATGGCAATTCACGGGCAAGAAATATAACGGTGAAGAAATGGATCACAACACTTCTATACATTCACATCCCTGTTCATTCAGTATACTGCACTGGAATTCTGCAGATGGGAACCCAGTAAGGAGTCCTGTAACTCAGTGAGCATCTGAAACCACTTGGAATTGCTGTTTTGTCAAAGACGAAAACAAAGACTGGATTAGATTTTGTGGGATTGATAATTATTCACATTGTTACTTAAGGAAATAGAATACACTGGGTTAATGGTTAAACCATTAGTGTAACTAACAAATACATGGGGAATAACTATTTTCTCACGTAGTGAGAGCTGTGGGGAAAAAAAATCTAAGGCTGCAGTTAGGAATAATTTCCCTGCACTTCTATGAAACTTAGGTTTTCACCGTTTGCTAGTTCCTGAGAGAAACAACACGGTGCAAGAGCGCAGGGCAGCCCCGCGG
>NW_008666381.1:0-7735 GCF_000695815.1 Acanthisitta chloris | reverse complement strand
TGAGGATCGGCATCCCCGGCGGAGTCGTGCGGGCTCCGGAGAGGGGACAGAGAGGGACAAACACTGCGGAGCATCCCCGAGGGCAGCGCGGGGTGTCGCTTTGGCTCTGCAGAGAGAGCGCAGCGCAATGTGCTCCCGTCCGTGCGCGCACACCTGCCGCTCTCTTCCAAACCTCTTTTCTCCCTCGCAAAACTCCTTCCCGTTCGGGGGTAAGCACCAAAACCGCAGCGGTTACCCCTCAAACCCCTCTGTTCTCTACAAGGGTGTTTTCTTGTTTACCTTAGGTGCAACAGGCAACGAAAGATGAACATGCTGATTTGCATAGGAATGTACCACCCAAAAATCAGGAAATAAATATAAAAGACATCACAGAGAGGTTAAAATAAACATAAAAGACAGAGAGAGTTCAAAAAACCTCCTGGAAGAACAAATACACTAAGTTGTCAACATAAATTTCATGGGGTTCAGCACTAGTGAAGTTGCTTTTGTGCCATTTGTGATTTTTCATAATGTCAGTTAAAGCAGATACTGTGCTAAGCTAACCTTGACTACTAACTGAAATGCTTGTTTTCCTTTTCTCTTCTCTTTCTTTTTTTATCAATTTTAACTGCTTCTCAGCAAGTTCTCATTCCCCCACCCTCCCCCTGCTTATTATCCTGTCCTTTAATCATCATTCATCCCCAGAGGAGGGTGAAAATAGACAAGAAAATGAATCCTGTGCTGTTTGGTAATAGAGATCTCTAATGAAACTCACTGTGAGTTTTCTTTTTCTATTTTCAAGATTTTCTTTCTTTTGTCTCTTGTTCTTCTTAAAGCACCACACAGATGAGGTTTACTGCATGATACTCAACTTCTGAAAAGGTAGCCCATTCCTGGTTTTCCATAGAAACCCTGGGCTGAGGGGAACATTGTGTGAGAAGTCACAGAGCACATTTGATTGTATTTCCAACGACTTCCAGAGGCTCTTCTAAAATGACTTTCTACCACAGCCATCCTGGATGATTCCAGGAGAAATCACAACTCCCAAGTACACAAACAGCAGGATTTTTGAGGCATATTGGAGAGAAACACTGATGTCCACACTACAGAGGACACATCAGTCTGCTCCCAAACATCTGCTTATCAGGTCATCCAGTGAACACTTCTTTCCAGCTCATTTTTGCCAAGGAGTGGCCTTTCCTTGGGAAGAGGCTGAATTCAGCATTGGAAAAACCTAATGCTGCTCATATGAGTGAGGATTTCACTCATTTGAATCTGACATGGAAAAAAAAAAAACTTTTAGCTTCCTACACACAACAGCCTAGAAGACTCACAGTCCTCATTATTTTGGCAATTCAAGTATCAGCTTCAGAAGACAGAGCCTCTCTGCTGTCTCTTCTCCAAGTCTGTGTGACCAATTGAGAGATAAACATGAGATCTGGCTCAGCTAAGACTGTACCAGTGAAGCAAAGCCCCTTCAGCAGCTACAGCAGTTCCAAACACCAGCAATTCATGCAGGGCACCCTGCTGTACTCATCTGTCACTTCAGCTAATTTATAAGCTTTTAAAACTTTCATGACTTAATAGTCATACCCAGGTGAGGAACAAAAGTGAAATCCATTAAACCCCTATTATTATTTAGGTAAATTTAGTGGGGGGTTAGGCAGCTGATTGACATGGCTCTGGGAGACAGTTAGAGTGTTGGGTGAATTTTCCTTTTGCTGTTCTCTGCCCAACCAGTGTAAGAAAAATCATCCCTCATCCAGGTTGGGACTTGCTTAAAATTGCCAGGAACAGGACAACAGTGCAGGTGTTTCCTGGAGATTCAGCAACAAGCACAGAGCTTGTTTAAATCTCCCTGGGTACCCACATAAAACAACGGTTTAGTTTTATTTAATGCTTTCCAATCACCCGATGCTGGAATCAAAGCAGTGCCCAGCAAAGGGAGGCTCTTGTGTCTCTGTGACCACCCTGAGAGGCACCTGCTGCTCCCAGGGGACTCTGGTTGGAAAAATGTCCACTTGATCCATGTGAAGATTTAAAAATATGAATACTGAGTAGCACCTTGATCCAAATGATCTTCATCCAAACAATAACTAGCTACTGGAAGACCAAGTCAGCATTGACCTAAGGCCAGATCCTGCCTTCAGAGATAAACATGCTCCAACCTACAAAATACTGCACACGCTAGAGCTGGAGAAAGACAACCAGATCCTGCCTTCAGAGATAAACATGCTCTAACCTACAAAATACTGCACACACTAGAGCTGGAGAAAGACAACCGAATGTACAAAATATATTACAGTACATGGATAGAAATCGTACTCATATCACTCTCAGGATGCCTTTTTGTGTCTGCATGCATGGGATTTATTAAACACTAAGGCATGTTAGTAGAAATAATGTTTAATAGAGCTGTCAGGTTTGTACATCACTGGTTATCCTAATAAGCAAAGATAAATATAACCTCAATGTAACCTTCTCAAGAAAATCCTGGAAATCAAACAACAGCTATGAACTCTTTTAAAGATCAGTGGAGCAAACTGTTTCACTTGATATCATGCTGGACATTCCATGGGGAAAACCACAGTAGTGAGTACAAAAGCACAGAGCAGAGTGGCAGCAGAAAAAAACTACTACTAACATCTCCAAGGATCTCAAGATCACTCTTGAATGATAAAGATCCATCAGCAGGGAGAAAGGATCAGTGAGAGAAATGATTTCTAGTCCCCAAACAGTAACAACAAGAGGCCTAAATATTCACTATTGAGTGTAGGCAGTTGTTTTTTTGACTGTAAGTTATAGGCATGTTCACCTGCAGCTGGTTCTCAGTGCCTGGGGGCTCAGCAGGGCTGAAAAGGTAGCACATATTTTCCTCAGAAAGCAGATCTGTGCCCTTGGGAATGTTGTCTTGTGATATATTTCTGATGGCAGCCAGTGCACAGAGCATCCCTGGGTATCAGGTCACTGGTGAAGTGTGTGAGGAAATCTGAACACTGACAGGGAAAAAGGGAAATTAAAAAAAAAAAAAAAACCCAGATAGAAACACCATGTGTGAGGAAATCTGAACACTGACAGGGAAAAAGGGAAATTAAAAAAAAAAAAACACCCAGATAGAAACACCATGTATGAAAGTCTGAATGTAAATGACTCATTTGTGGTGGCTCATTTAGGCAGTGGTAGAGCTGGACACAAAGGGTAATATAGAAGGGTATAAATAGGAACAATTTGTGGTGCAGTGCTACTGCTTCCCAGGATCTGGAGCTCATGCACTGATTTCAGGGTGATGACAAGGCAGAACCAGGCACTGCTGCTCCCCTGGCATCTCTCCTCCTTGGTCCATTGATGCTTGACTGTCAGAGCTCAGCCTTGATCCCAGCCAGGAGAGCCCAGGTCCATCCCTGGGCCTCAGTGGCTGGAGCTTGCAGAAAGGATTTTTGCCCTGTGGGAGATCAAGCAGCAACCTCATGGCACACACAAGCTGTAGGAGTGGTGGAAAACCATCATCTAGTTGTTTGTAGAGGGGAAGGAGCAGCTCAGAGGCTGTTCATGCTCTGGTCACCTCTCTACACCTGCAAACCCAGGGCAGGGCTCGTGGGTTTTAGCTGTGACCCCCCAGAATTTACAACAAAATGGTTCTTTTTGGAGAGATGAGGAAGACAGGAAAGACGAACAGCAAACCTGTGGCCAGGGATCCGAGCAGGAGCTCAGGTGACAGCCTCCTGCCACCCAGGAGCTGAGGGTGATTGCAGCTCAGTGACATGCTGCCAATAACTGTGTTATTTAATCAGCAGAGTTTTGCAGTGACTTTTTATGGGGTTTTTCCAGTTCTACCCACTCACTCCCACAGGACCAGAGAAAGAAAAGATTCCCACAAGGAACACTTGCAGTGACCTTCCTTTGCAGCTCGACCTGCCCCACCAATCCAAAGGCTGTTACTGGATCTAAAATCACCCTGGATATTGCTCTATCAGGGAAGTCTAATTTTTTCCCCTTCTCTTTCTGGGATTTCCATCTGCCAGAGATATAGGGCAGGAGAGGGATTACTGCCCTGCCAACACTTCCCTCCAGAGTGGGTAGAGAGCCAAACTGCAGAGGAAGATGAGAATAAATTATAGCTGAGAGGAGAGCTCTAAGGAAAGAAAAATGCTTTCTCTGAGTGCCTCATCCCTGCAGCACAGCACAACAGTGCCAGGAAATCCACGAGGCTCTTCCCTTACAACCTAATCTACACCAGCAAATACAAAATATCTCAAAACTTCTACCATTTCCCTGAGAAATGTAGACATCAGATGTACTGCTGAGCTTTATATTCTAATCCATGCATATAAAAACCCTACATAGCTGATTGCTGAGGAGCTACGAGATGAAACAGCTCATAAACTAGTAAGTCAACACAAAACACTGGGCCATTGCCTCCCAGTTTAGGCTTTATTTGCATGTGCATATTTAATACTATACAGCTTTCATTTTTCCTTTCACTCCACACTGGACAGACATTTTAGGCCTTCAGAAAAAAAAACAAAAAAAACAACCAACCCTGAATATATGAATCAAAAGAAAAGTCACGGCAAAAATGACAGCACTTCTCTTGTTAAAGATGCCTTTGACATATTAATCAGGATCTCAGGAATCAAATAATGCCAGTGATACAGAATGATTCATTAGGATGAAATTAATCTGAGGAATAATTAATTCTGAGTGGATGGATGCAAAGAATGCAAATAGAGGTATTAGCAGCAAAACTCTTCATGGATGAGAGTGGCAGTGATTTCTAGCAGCAGTGGATGAGACTGCAGATAATACCATTTTCTCAGCAGATGGCTTGGTAGGTGGCACTCTCCCTCCTAAGCTGGTGTTACAGATCTACTCCTGAGCTGCATGCCAGCAGCAAACAGATCCTTACCCGTATTCCAGCCCATGATGGATGGAGAAGAACTGCTTAACACCAGATTTTCAAGGTTTTCTGATGGCAGCACGTGTGAGGATGAAGAGTGTGGTTGGCACCTACAGCAAGTGACCAATAGTTTGCCCTATAGCTGATTATGAACTCCACATTATTGCACATCCATCATGGTCATAGAATCATAGAATCATAGAATTTTAAGGGTTGGAATGGACATCACAGATCACTTAGTCCCAACCCCCTGCCCTGGGCAGGGACACCTCCTCACTAGATCAGGTTGCTCAAGGCTTCATCCAGCCTGGCCTTGAACACTGCCAGGGTCAAAGCAGCCACCACATCCCTGGGCAACCTATTCAGGCTACAGATCCTTAAATTAAAGATAGTTAAACTGATATTTACCCAAAAAAAACCCTCATAAAAGCATCACTTCTTGCTCCTAGTGAAGACCAACAGCAGCATTTTGGACCTGAACCCCAGGGAGCCACAGGGCCTGGCAGCTCCGACAGGGACCCCTCCAGTGTGGTACACAGAGGTTTTCACCAACCAAGGGAACCTCAAGGGAGCCACGAGAGCCACCAGAGTCTTCAACTCACGCAGCAGCAACTGATGGGACCTGTGCAGGATCTGGAGCAATGGCCTCAAATTGCTCCAGGAGAGGTATAGATTGGATATTAGGAAAAACTTCTTCACCCTATCAATCACTGGAACAGACTTCCCAGGGCAGTGGTAGAGTCACCATCCCTGGAGGGATTTAAAAGACATGTGTATGTGGCACTTGGGGACATGGGTTAGTGGTGGCCTTGACAGTATTAGCTCAGTGTTTGGACTCAATGATCATAAAGGTCTTTTCCAACCTGAATGATTTGATGATTCTGTTTTCTTAGGAATGTTGCATGCCTTTCTGGGATTTTCCTAGTGAGCTCTGGGAATTCCCCCCCCAGCTTTCAGGAAATTTCATATTGCCTTCTAGGAAACCTCCCCATTGCTTTCCAAGCATTTCTTTCACCTTCGTAGGAGTTTACATTTGCTTTCTCAGAATTTCCACATGCTTTCAAGAAAACCCTAATTATCTTCTAGAAATTTCCCTGATGCTTTCTAGTAACTGTGTACTATTTATAGGATTTCCCTTCTACTTCCAGCAGTTCCCTTCTCTTCTTTAGAAATTTCCTACAGCTTTCTAGGAACTCTGCACTTCTTTCTAGGATTTCTCCATTGCTTTATAGCAATTCCTCCTTAATTAATAAGAAATTCCCTCCAGCTTCCTAGGAATTTATAGCCAATGTTCTCAGAATTCACATCCTGTTTTCCTGGAATCCTCCCACAGTTTTCTAGGAATTCAGTTTTGCTTTCTAAGAACTTCTCAGAAATTTTCCACGAGTTCCCTGTAGTTTTCTGGGACTTTCCCATGGTTTTCTAGACATTTTCCATACCTTTCTAGGAAAATCCTGCTACTATGAATCTATTACTGCTCTCTAGGCATTTCTATCAGCTTTCAGGTATATCAGTCGTGCTGTGGCACAGTGTCAAGTGTTGTCCCATGCTGTTTGTGCTGCCTCATGTTGTAGCATGTTGTGGTGCCAGTTGTCAGTTGTCCTGTGGTGCCTTGTTTTGTCCTATGTTGTGCTGCTACTCCTTGTTCTCCTCTGTTTGCTCAGGTTGCTGCAAACACCTTGTGTCTCATCTTCTGCCTCTGTGTGCTGTCAGAGGTTATCAAGTGCCATCCTGTGTGGCTGCTGGAATAAACATTTGGGAGTTCTTGGTTTTAACTGCTGTTATATAAAGCTGTTGGAAAGTCTCAAGAGGTGAAAGTATTCGGATTCAGCAGTATCTAGTCCCTGGACGATGATCAAAGATATTATCAGGTCTGGTTGAAGCAGTTGTGGAAGATTCTGTGGCTGTTCCCTGTGCCTTGTGGGTTATTCCTACACCTCCTCTTGGCCCCACAGGTGCATATTGGCATCCCAGATCAGTCTGCCTGGTCAAGGGTCTTGTTGCCAACAGCTGCTGGCACAGATGTTCCAGAGCACAACTAATCCCACAAAAGATACCTATGAAATAGCCACATCATAGTGGAAATGTCTTCCTAATCCCCTTGAAATGCTGGATTATCCCTTTAAAGAGAGCTTTATGTGCCTTCTCAATGCAGATTGGCTTTTCATCTTCATTGCCTTCCATCTTTATCTGATATAACTGTGTATCTAGAGAAATAGGGAAATTGAGGATGCATCAGTTTAGCTTGGCACAGCATGAGTAACCTAAAACTGAGCTCCAATGTTGCAGATGGAGCCAAAACATGGAAGTGATTTTGTAAGTAACCCTCTATCAGCTTATATAAGAGTTTCATTAGAACTTAGATTGCCAAAAAGCATCGTGTTACTTGTCTGCTTGATCAAGTTTCCCAGGGTAATCGTTTATTCCTTGTCAGCTGAGCCTGGGAAAACAGAGTAGTGGGTTTTGATATACTGGCATAGACACACAGAAATCTCTAGCTCATTTACAGAAACAATCCTCTAACTTATAAACACTCCCTCAGAGTGTACTGATGTTCCCACCAGTCTGAGGTTTGGATTTGCTACACAAAATGGATGTACATAACACCAGGAGACTATAGGAGATGCTGTATAGACATGATTCAACTCATCCTGCATTCTGCTCCCAACAGCAGAACCCAGCACGAAGCCTTCACAGGCACCTCCCATCGAGGGCTAATGAATAGTTCCCAGAAATGTTGCTGATTTCTTCTGGCAAACCCCTGATAACATCCAGTTTGGTGCCAAGGCCAGTTCCTGACACCATCTTCCAGAGCCAACAGCTGGATACACCCCAGATCCTTGCATTGTGCCTGCAGGA
>NW_008666380.1:0-11061 GCF_000695815.1 Acanthisitta chloris | reverse complement strand
GCATTTCTCCCGTCGATCTTCCACAACATACATGCTGTATACACATACATATGCAAAATCTGACATTTTGAGTTTTTTCCTACTTCAACAATCACAGAAATTAAACAATAGTATGAACAGTTTATTTCCCGAAGTCTTGAACTGAGGCTCTCTGATCAAATTTACTTCTTTAAGCACTTTCTCAGAAAACAGCCGACGAACACAAGTCTGAAAAGGCTGTCCTACTGCCTTACTAGGCCATTTTTGCTTAACTCTGTTGACATTTCCCTTGGTAATTACTGTAAAGCAAGACTCCACGTGGATATAATATGGTATCTGAGAATAATTTTTAAATCACAGGATTAGGATAAAACCCTACACTCACTTTCAAAAAAGCCACTGACAAACACTGATAATGATGTTTTAAAGCAGTAACTCATCTTCACCAGCACCTAAGAGGCAGGATTCAAACTCACAGTAAACTCAAAGTCAGCAACTCCTCTGAAGCACCAAGTAATTTCAAACTTCATTATAACAGGATTGACTTCTACTGTTAAACCCCAAATTAAGAGGGGTGAAGCATATTAAATTGACTTTCAAGTGTTCTGAAAGGCAGCTGCTTGAACCCAAAAGCCTTCAAATGACCACTAGTGTTTCTGTTAAGATTACTTCTTTAAAAAGAAACCTGAAAGCATGTGTCAGGGCTTCAAACTGATCACAGCAGTGTAGAATCAAATGATCCAATAGATGCTTTCTAACTTTAATGTCTATTACTGTACGAATTGTCCTCAATACTCTGAGTTTATCTATAAAGCAGTAATGTTCGTTAGCCTCTTCACCAAAATGTTTATAGCTGAATAATCTCACCCTGTAGTCGTTTTCAAAGCGATTTTTTCCATCTAGTAAATATTCATAACCAAAAATTATCCCATGTCTTGAGTAACATGTTAACTATTAACACTCCAAGAAGTTCATAAACTACAAAAAGTCCTGCGAAAGACTTTAAGAACAAGGCTGTTTGTTTTCCAGAGCATGTTTTGCAGCAACAAGATTGAGCTTAAAAGAGACAAAGAGTAACCCTTCACTCACACAGCTCCACACATACTTGCTGACCAAAGGAGAGCATTTTTTTTACTAACAATTTTAACAGCAACATAAGATGATTCAACATCTTGAAAAGCTAACTTCTTTTCAGAGTTTACTTACTCAGACTTTCTGTTTACAGTCAGCCTTGCTGGTCTCAGGGCACAGTTTGACATTACACTAGTCCTAATCCGTTTCCAAACCCTGTCCTTCCTACTAGTATACTGTCTCATTTGCATTTACAGAACCATCACTGGAACTAACTTTTAAGCTGCATCACCTAAATTATCAAATTTATAGCAGGGTTGGACCACAGGTGTACTCCAAAACTTTACTGGAATCTGAAAATTGTGGCCATTTTACTACGGAACAACATCCACATAATAGTTTTAGATGAAACCAACACCACCACTGGGCTCCAAGATTATACATTCTTAATTATTAGCTTAATTCTATCAGTTTGGTGTGGAGAGGAATCCAGACCACATCCAGTCCAAAACAAATGTAGACAAAAGTCACTTGGCATCCCACCAACCACTTGACACTGTATTCAGCATTGTTCTGATGCACACCTCTAAGAAACTCTAATAAAGGGCAGAATGAGCAGACACAAGGAAAGTATCACACATCCATTTATCACCAGTGGGGCTTTTGTAAAGGTCAAGTCCTCTAAAGGAAGTAAATGCATGGAAGAGAAGATCCTACTAATATGGTCTGTGGTTTCCAAAAGGCTTTTGAAAGGTTCCTCTTAGAAGCCTTTCAGGACAACCATCTAACTATTGCAAAAGTAAATATGTGACTAGAAGACAGAGTGAACAGCCAATTCTCACAGCAGAAGGAAATTGCCAGGAGCTCTGCAGAAATCTGTGCTGGAACTATGATGCTCACATTTCACTAATAAATAACCTGAGTAAAAGGGTAAGCAGCAAAATAAAGCTTCTGGATGATATTAACTTATTCTGGGTAACAAGGACAAGGGCATCCTGAAGAATTGTAAAGATCAAGCAAGTAGTCTACAGAATGGCACATGAAATTTAGGGTATGAAAATGTAAAGAGTAGTGGGAACCATCCTAATTTTATACACATAAAGATGGGCTTGAGGCTAACCATTATCTCTCAGGAATGCAACCTTGGTGTTGTGAGAAACTGTTCTATGAAAGCCTCAGCTGAATGCTTATTAGTTATAAAAATCAAACCAAATGTTTAGAGCATTCCTATGAGGAAAGGGAGTATCATTCCACCAGATAAGCTTGAGGTATGTACAACCTTGAGACTGCACATACCTGCAGTATGATGCTCAGTCCCAGCTCCCACTTCCCAAAGAGGGGCAACTAGAAAACATCCGATTAAGGTGAACAAGTGCCATCGAATGTATGAGAAGATTTATGTCCAAAATAAAAGCTACAAATCTTCCAGCTGGGAGAGAGAAAAGTGCAAGGAAAGGTAATGGAAGGCTGTAAAAAACCTAAGTGACAGCCAGGTCAGGTAGGGTTGAATGTTTACTGCCTCTTCCAGTCGAGCAAATAAGGATCGACAAGTAACATCAGAACCAGGTGCAAAACAAAGGTGATTCTTCGCAGTGTGGGCAGCAGAGCTGGTGACCTCCTTGCCATAAGATGGTACAGATGCTATACTGAAAGAGTCACAGAACTGAAAACCACTGGAAATGTGGACAATATGCAAAGGAAGAACCATTTATGCTTGACTGTTATTCTTTCCTTAGGGCAAACACTTCTGTAGTACCAAGACAAAAAAAGACACCTGACCTGACCCAGCATATCCATTCCTTTGTTTCTAAAGGAAAAAAAGGATATTTGAAACTTTGTTGGTAAGTCTTTGTAGAAGATAGAATGCTAGCAAATACCCTAGTTTCAAACAGTTCATCCAGCCAACAAGACAGAGGAATCTTCTGAATTTAAAATGTTGGTAAGTAGGAAATACCAAGTGAAAATTTGAAAACACCTCTTCATTCGCCTTAACTATACACTTACTTAAAAACTGCTCAGACACTAATCTTTTTGCTCAGGAAAGAAATTAAGTACCTATTTTGGGCTTCTCCCTCCTTTTCATATGGTCTAGCCAGCACGACCTCCCCTCACCATGAAATGGAGACACGTGTGTCAGGTCCTGGCTAATAACCGAGGGAAAGGCCTACAAACCCTACAGCTGGAAAAAACAGCACCACAGGGTATGAGGACACAGCAGCAGCCTCAGCCTAGACTTGTTCAAGTTGCTGCAGATCTGAAACCTTCACATGTATGAATTTGAAGAACAGATTAAAAACCACAAAACCAAAACATACCACCCAACTACGGAACCACTGCTGACCCCACTCCTTGTCATCTATCTTGCTCCTCCTGCAAGAATGGTTTAGCTGCCCATGAAACCACAACCACACTTTACCCTTGAATATATCAGGTTAAATAGCACCAACTTGAATTCTCCAATGCAGAGCCTGTGTCATCGCTGCGAGTAGTCAAGATACCCTTACAGCAAGTAGAAAATAAACAAGGTATGTAATAAAACTTTTAGTATGCTGTTTTCATAAGCTTCCATAACAAAGGCTGAATTTTTAAAAACAGAGACTGCTTTATTTTCATGCATATGTAACAGAAGATAAACTTCTTGTAATAGCTTGATCTTTAACTTGCCACGAAAAGCTTGCCAGTGTTAAGTGTTCTGGACGGTCCTGAAGCTACTCAACTAATCTCTAATAAAGGGCTATTAATTTTATTTTACTGCTAGGAAGCTATAGTGCTTATAATAAGATTACAATACCTTAAACAATTCCATGGAAAGGCAGGCTTTTTTTCCTTCCCCAAATAACAAAGCAGTTTGGATAACTCTGTCCAAATGCTTTGTTTTGAAAAATATTTGTAGAGATTAATTGCTAGGCATTAATAGTGACATATCCTGATGTTTGCCCTTCTTCAAATGTGTCTGCAAAAAACCCTACTGCTTCAAAATAGCAATATAGTAAAAAAAAAAAATCAAAATGGTGTTAACTGTCATCATTACATTCTATTCTGCCTTTTAGCAGTCACCTAACCAGTTGTATTTTTCTGAACTTGAAATGGTTTAAGTCAACCATGGCACACTCAGTCTCTTAGTACCTCAGAAATCTCAATTTGTATGTAATAACAGTTCTCAAATGCTTAGCTGAGTTTCACTGATTCTCCTCCCACTTCCTGACACAATGCTGAAAGGTTATGGTAACAGGAAAGGATAAGCACACACACATATGGGCACAAAATGGTTATATTCAGATATCAAGTTTTCACACCCATGCTCTCCCATCGCATTAGCAATGAGCACGGCATCCTGTGGTTTTATCCTGCCCTTTTATCCTGTCCTTTACCAGCATCCTGTCCTTTATCCTGCATTACCAAATACCAAAATGCTGTGAAATACTTTTGGAGTAAGGTTAATGAGATTTCAGTGAGCTGTGGGCAAGGACAGGCATCACAGTTAACCCACTCCAACCAATCTTATCTCACGCCAGAGGATTAGAAGCAGCACAGAAGAATTTTACCGGAGTGGGAGCAGCAGAGATGCTGCTTCCTCTCCCCCAGCTGCTGTAAGGTACTCATTACTCCATTACAGACAAAACAGATGAAAACGCTGCCTGCATTCTCCTCACTGGCTTGACTCACATCCAAGCTGCAGACTCACTGTTTGTCCTTAAAGAGCCAAATAAACTTTATAGCCTCAGTGCCTCTACTTCCATCTTAAAGCAGGGGATTAATATGAATCTCTGAAGAGAGCCTCAAGATATACAACACCAAAAAATTACAGAGAAACCTTCATATTTATACTACTGCATAGAGACATCCAATATAGTGGGCAGATATACAGAGAAGTATGGTTCCTAACACAGTAAACCTTCACAGAAGAACTTTATCAGGACTTCTGCTCAAGGTTTTGAACGTGGGTGTCAAGAACTACTTATCTACAGAAGCATGCAAAAACTCCTGCAGCTTCTAAACAGCAATACAGTAAAAAAATTAACAAAATAGTATTAAGTATCAACATTAGACTATATTCTCCATTTTAACAGTCTCCTAGTAACCTGTATTTTTCAAGTCTTTCTGTACTTTGCCCAGCCTCAACTCAAAACAGACTGACCTAGAACCAGAGTTCTCAAACTGCCTATGCTACTTCCCAGAGGCACAGCACCTTCAAAGATCAGCAGGGAATAGCCAGATTCTTAGCCAGGTTTTTTAAAGTTTTTCTTTGTATTAAGCCAGTGTTCTTCAACAAAACTTTATCTGTTTATTAAACAGTAACATTTGAGAGAGGAAGGTGCAGGGGGAAAAGGTGAGTGAGCAACACCACCACCACAGTCAGGGGGGGCTAGGGATCAACAAAACAAAACAATACAACACAAAGAAAACCAAACCCAAACAAACAAAACACAAAAAAAAAATCAACCAAAAACAAACCACCAAACAATAACCCACACACTTTGTATGGATTATTTCTTCTATAATGAAAGCAAACTGAACAGCTTTTATCCATTTCATATTGATACATTTCCCTAGATAAAAAAATGCAGTAGCTTATCTGGTTGGGGTTTTTTCCCCTTTCCTAGAGTAGGGTTTTCTGTTCTTGCACTTCAAGAAGGAAGACCTATGTTCCAAGCAGCATAGCTCCTACAGCTTCTTCTCTCTCAGAGAAGACTGCAACTTTTATTAACATTATCCCTACATTCATGGCTGTTATTCTTTAGGAGTTTTGAACTGTTTTCAACATTTTGTTTTGCCTAAGATACTTTAAAAGACTCAGGATAGAGACTTTTATTCTTTCTAGCAGCTTTGTAACACATTATGAATACCCAATGCCTCAAAACACGGCCATTTATTTAATGTAGACCTAAATAAACTAAAAAATAAATGGATGAAATAAGATGTACTGAACTACAAAGCACATCACAACCTATGCCCATCTGTTTCAGCCCAGCTTTGTAGTTATGTGTCTCAACTCAGCAGCACAGGTATAAGGCAAAAAGGACACAAAGTTAAGCAAACAGCATTGTGCAACAACTGGCACACATTATCCACCTAAATTCATTCACCTCTTGATCTCCATTTCCTTTCTAGATGCTGACATTTAATCTACACAAGCCTACACTGAAACCAGTTCAAAGCAAGTCCAACACCAGGAAGATGCTTGGATGGGCACTCCTCCACCCCAACTCCTGAGAAAAAAAACATCTTTTCTTCAACCTCTCACAATTAATGTTCTGAAAAACAACTTACAAATCCCCATTGCAGTAAACACTTTTTATTTTGAAAGTGAATCTGCACCAGAATAATTTTTAGTGACTGCATTTTTTGTTCCAAATCAAGAACAGTCCTTGCAAGAGTTCTCCTCAGTCATTAGGCTAAAGTTATACCAGTATTTTCCCAAAACAGAGGTAAACCAGAAAAGTTATGACTTTTTTCAGCAGCAAAACACACATACATATTTTAAAGACAGAACTTGAGGATAACAATAGAGCAGTTTCACCATCTCCTGAAGGCAACACTAGTACTGAAAGAATCAAGTCTTCTTCCCTCCTAACTCACACACATCCTGCACCATCCCAGGACAAGCTAAGTCCTACCCAGAAACTAATACACACTAAAAGGCAGCAGGAAAAAAAAGAGGGCAAAAATTAATTTTTGCTGAAATTAGTTCCTTCCGGTCCCATGAACTGCTCAGGTGCTCTATTTGGCACAAGAGAGAGGGAGAAATACAAGACTTACTCAGAGCACTGCTACCCTGACGCAGTTATGAAACTGCAGCCCAAAACACAAAGCTGAACAATTAACCTTCAGTAAGAGCCTTATTAGCTCTACAGTGAACACCGAGGAGATAAAGTCATCGGGACAAATCAGGTTTACAAAGTCAATTACCTGCTCGTTTGGCTTATCAAAGCTGAGGTAATGAAATTACAGGACAGTTCACAGAGTGACTAGCACACCACAGCAAAACCCTCCCAAATATTAGTATTGATCCCTACTGCAGGCTGCAGCAACACTTGATATGGACTCTCTCAGAATGCCTGGAGAAAGCAAGTTTAGACACCCATAAAATAAAAGCAGCTTGAATTTTACTCAGGACTTGAGAGACACAAGTTAAATGATGCCACTCCTCCAGACAGTAGTATTGAAAAGGCCTTTCAAAAGTTTATTTAGGCAAAACTAAGACCAAATACTTAACGCCCTGCCCAAAAAAAACATCCTAGTACAAAAATGACATTAGGTAACACATTTGTGAATTTTCATGGAGTAGAAAAGCAATATATTGGAAAGTAAGACTGTTTTTAAGGAGCAGTGAGAGGAGACGACTTCTGTAACCCTTCTCCAAAACTCAGGGGGTTTGTTTTATTTTTGTTTTGGTGAAGGGTGGGAGGCAGTGGGAGAGAAAAATTGCTCATTCTCTCAAATCATGCCTTACTTCCTCGGTAGTTCTTAGGAGCTGCTTCTTGGGAGGACAGCTGTGACTACACAAAATACAGTCTTACTTTCCAGTCTTCACTACGGCAAAAACAAACACTGAGTTTGGGTGGGTTTTTATTTACTCTATGGGCATTTACTACAAAACTACAGAACAGAATAAATCCTAAAATGTTACAGGCCATCAGCAATTCCCAGACTTTAGGTGCTACACTTCCCCTGAAAGAGAGCTGTTCTTTCCCTCCACTGGCACTCTCTACTGTATCAAGTACCACCAATCCATGACAGTGCACTGGCAGAAGGAAACAGGAGGCACTGAAGGCTCTACCTCCCTGCTATCAGCACTTCACTCTTGCTGCAGATGAACTCTAGTCCACTCTTACAAAACTATGTGGCTGAAGCTCATCTTCCAATCTAGTTTTTACCAAAAAAGGAATCTGCACTGGCTCTTTTGGATGCCCTGGTTTGCCCTGCAAAAGGATCCTGAAGTGAGGAGGGAGGACAGGCATAGCATCTGCTTCAGAAGTTCCCTCTGATCTGGACTTTTCTCTCCCCATAGGCTCTCGTGCAGGTGGAGCTGAATCAGTTCACCTGTCCAACTGCACCTCACCAAGTCCATCCAGGGCCACAAAGGCTGGGTTCTCCAGCACTGGTAGGACAAAACACAATTCCAGAACAGAATGTTAATTGGTCCCACACACAGAAAGCAGTGGTCTTGGCAGAGCTTACAATCATAGAATCACCAAGGCTGGAGGAGACCTCTAAAATCATCAAGTCCAACCATTAACCTGCCACTCTGCTGGAACCCCTAAACCCCAAACCATATCCTCCAGTGCCAGGTCCAGACATCTCAAACACTTCCAGGGATGGTGACTCCAACACCTCCCTGGGCAACCTGTTCCAGTGCCTGAATACCCTAACAGAGGAAAACTTTTTCCTAACACATAATCTGAGTACCCCATCTCATCTTATGACCATTCCCTCTAGTCCTCAACCTTGTTCAATTTGGCCCAGTACTGTGCCCCACTGGTTGGAAACTTTGCTCTAAATTAGCATCAAAATAAATACCTCGTATCTATGTCCATATATTCCTGTTCACTGACGCAATCAGGAGTTTGCAGCACTGGAAGATTTCTAAAGTCATAGACATTTTCTTAGCTTCAGAAATTATCTATGTATTTTGGCTTTGTTTTGGTTTTCATAAAATCATAGGGGTTGGAATGGACATTTTAGAACATCTACTCTCAGCCCCCCCTGCCCTCGGCAGAGACACCTCCCACCAGAACAGGTTGCTCAAGGCTTCATCCAACCTGGCTTTGAACACTGCCAGGGTTGGGGCATCTACTACCTCCCTGGGCAACCTGTGCCAGTGTCTCACCACCCTCATAGGGAAAAACTTCTTCTTAATATCTAACCTAAATTTCCCCTGTTCCGATTCATACCCATTGCCCTTTGTTGTGTCACTGCAGCTCCTAACAAAGAGTCCCTCTCTGAAGTTTTTTGAACTAGTGAATTACTCTGAAAACAAGAAGTCATGGCTAAACAATCCGTACTTTGCGTCACCACAAGGTTTTAATTTATTCCTGAAATCTGGTTCAAATGCTGGAACGAGGATGGTTGAGTACGTACAAAAAGCTGTGAGAAAACTACTGAGAGTATTTTGCTGGAAATGAGTCACCCAAGAGCCTTGTTGTTGTTCCTAAACAAATAGAACATCACAATGTTCTACTACTTGGTAGAACAACACCTCAACTCCTCGTTTAGAAACGGCCTGCAGAACATAATTCCGTCAGGAGACTGCAGGCACACTATTAATCCATACACTAAAAATTGGACTCTATTCACATTTTAAAATCCATTAAGACAATTATGAGGCAGAAATCATTCTTTCATTGCCATTCATTGCCATGCCTGGTGATTTTCACTTAGTAGACTCATTTTTCATACCAACAGCGTAATAAAATTTACCTTGTGCCTAGCAAAGTAAGGCCTGACACAGCTTTGTGAGAATCCAGCCCTAATTACAGGATGATATGCAGCAGGCCCTCCAGACACTGCACCATGCTGGCTAGAGGGAAAGGAATTAGCAATGTTTAATGGCAGGCCTGTTTGGAAACTGAGTAAAATCCATACAGCCATATTCCAAACTCAGGCTTGCATTTTCTGTAAGGATATCTGAAGGTCAAATGTAAAAGGCGAGTAAAGTGTTTCCAAGTTTGACAGCACTTCTACAGCTTTTCCTGCTTGTGTCAGCCCCTGCAAACTGAAGCTAACATCACTGAGTGTCACTACTCCCCATGCCATCCTGCACAGCATCGCAATGAAGTCACAACTGTTCTCCCAAGAAGCAGCTCCTAAAAACTACGGAGGAAGTAAGGCATTATTCAAGAGAACGAGTGATTTTCTCCCCCACTGCCTCCCACCCTTCACTAGAACAGAAATGAAACAAACCCCCTGAGTTTTGGAGAAAGGTTAGAGAAGTGATCTCTCACTGCTCCTTGAAAACAACCCAAAGATTACAAAATGTCTTCAACGACAGCAACACCTTCCTCTTGCAACAGTCAGGACACAGAGAGAGCAGGCACAGAAACCTTCCTTTTCAGCAGCAAGAACTAACTCCTCAGTCGTACAACAGGTAGTATCTGCAGGGCAGAGACCAATCGTCCAAAGAGGCTCTCCAGCCAGTGCCCTGCCCGGAGCTGCAGGCACATCTGCCAGCAACCAAGACTGTCAACAACTGTGATTTAGCACCAAAACAACACTTGTTCTACCTTACTCTTTACCAGAAAGTACAGGAGTAAGATTTCACTGTTGAGTAGCTCTTTTACATAAAAACTAAGTGAAGCAGAACCTGGCAAGCCACTGAAAACAGCATCAAACCCACCAATACCCAGCAGATACTGAACCTGGATGCAGGGAACAATAGATATTCTTCTCAGGTTGCAAAGCAACTGTGTTCCTAAGAGGTTTCAGCATCAAGCATTCCTGTTTTACCCAGCGTTTGCCATCCTGCCATTAAATACAATTCCTACAGCATTTCTAACCTCAAAACTACAGCTGAAAACGTGTCCCTGAGCAGCCTATACACCAAAATGCCTTCTACCTCCACGAACAGAGGGAAGAGTGGAAAAGAGGAAAGACAAAGAGAGAAAATTACTTTGGAAATGCAATTCTGAACTATGCAGAGAAAGTTTCTACCGTTGCCTGGGGACACAAGGCATCACCCCGAGGGGTGGAACAGAAAGGTGGGAAAAAATTTAATGGGAATGGGAAAAATTAAATCCCCTTTTTCACACTCCCCGTGACCTTATGGCACATAAAACAAACAGAGCCTGGTAACTTTTCCTCTTCGCCCTCAACTCTTAACAGTTCATTCTCTCCCCACGATGAAAATTTAGGTCATCCCCCCTTGAATCACGCCGCGAAGACAAGGCAAAATAAAAATAAAGAAAGAAAAGCACAAAAAACACAAAACCCGTCAGCAGACACAACAACCCCGGAGCCCCAAACAAAGCGCCAGACCCCAGCGCAGCAATGACTCTGCAGGAGCGCGCTGGG
>NW_008666379.1:0-41204 GCF_000695815.1 Acanthisitta chloris | reverse complement strand
GTACTGTGTTTACAGCTGTAAACAACTTGGATAACTTCACAGTACTTACGTTTACCTCAGTGGAGTTAGTGGTCACATTGAAACTTCTGTAAACTTTAGATCTAAATGTCACAAGATTTGTTGAATTCCAGATTATATTCAGTTTATAACTAAAAAAATGCCATTTATGAATACGTTAAATATTTGAATGCAACAGAAACATTTACTTGATTTGTGAGAATGATGAAAAGCCCTCTCAAATATGTTAATATAATTAGTGCCATATTCTGTGCTGCAAACTAAATTATTACTTGTGCTCAACAGTAGCTACAACTGGTACATCACAATCAAGTGGCGTTACAACCAGCACTTCTGCAATCCATTCTTCCACCAGCACATCTGTCACAACAGAAGCCAGTGCAGATGTTACCTCAAGCAGGATAACTCCATGCTTTTGTCACGTGTTTGACATTTTATTTTCTCCTGGTAAGTGTCTTATTTTATGATTAAAGAAAATTTCATAAGCAGTATAAATGCTTAAGATTCTACTCAATGAAAGATAACCACTCAAAATCATCTAAACACAGAACATTTTCTACATTAATACACTTTTTATTTTCATAATATTTTCTTGGGTTTTCTCTCTAAGTATTTTAATTGATCTTGTAATTTCGTCTCCAATTTTCATCCACAGGGGAAGTGGTATACAACAGAACAGATAGAGCTGGCTGTAATTTTTATGCACTTTGCAGCAAGGAATGCGAAATTGAGCCATTCCAGGGGCCATGTCCTTTGACAACTCCTGTCCCTTCAGTCGCTTCAACAACTACAGCACAAGCCACCTCATCCACAGATCGTGTATTGTCTTCTGTCTCACCAACCACAGCAACATCCCTCACAACTTCAGTAGAAAGAAACTGTACTGATGTCAATCCTCCAAGAAAGGTGGTTCCTCTCCTTATTTTCTAACACTGTTGCAAAACCAGCCCAGTTTCTGCCCTCTAATAGCCAGTTCAAATCAATCTCTATGTATTTCAATAACAAAGCTGATCATATAACAAATGACCTGATAGCACACAACTCCTTAACCTGGAATTACCAGGCTTTTAAGTAATCTGTAGGTGGAAAAGCTCACTAATACCATGGCAGAGACTTTTGTTTTAAATAAAAGACATTTAAATGTCATAAAAATAAGTGGACTAGCTATGAAAAGTACATGGCAGAGACTTTTGTTTTAAATAAATAGAATATTCTTTCTATGCAGAAGACAATTCTGTGATTGTTCTCAGCATGCTCTGCTCTTCAATCATATGCTAAGAACCTCAAATATGAACTTTCTACCAATTTTGAAAATCAATCTCAGATTGAAATAGAACAACTGGTGTGAAGGAACATTTAAGAATAAATCATTTACATATTTTTCAGCCTGGAGAGAAGTGGATAAATGAATGCCAGCAGTGTGTCTGTGACTCCCTCACTGCTACTGTGCAATGCCAGCCACTCCCATGCCAGACAGCTCAGAAACCAGTTTGTGACCTAGGATTTGTTTCCATGGCTGTAGTACCACAAAAAGACCCATGCTGTCCTAAATTTGAATGCCGTGAGTATTAAAAACACATACATAAATACCATACTATATGTTCCAGGAAATTACATTTGCACTTCTGTTAATATCTAAGGAAGTTCTTCAAGTATCACAATAACAGCAAAAGGAGTGGTTCTGTCTCAATGGGCAGACATCAATTTTTGGTTAAATATGCATTAGAGCTTTATTTAAAAACAAAATGTTATTTTCTATTAACTTTGATGAAAGAATTAGAATGGGTGGGAGAGAATAATAATTCAAACTTTCATGTGGTCTATGTAGCTCAAGTGCCTCTGTACCTGTAATCATAACTGTTACCAATGCATTTTTAAAGCTGTTATTAAAGTAACATTAGGGCACATTAACATTAGCCTAACTGCAGTTAAACTAAGATGCATATTCATAAGAATAAGCCGGTAAAAAGTTTAACAGTTATGTAGAAGAGCAAATAATAGGAAGCAATAATACGAAATGAATTGCAATTTGTAACTGAATTGTCAAAGTACTGACACTGACAAAATTTGTAACTGAATTGTCAAAGTACTGAAAAAGAATTATACTTACACTGTCATTGAATGCTCTTGAAAATTTAAAAGCCTCACAGTTATTTATATGCATGATTTTTTAAAATACATATATTTGTGCAAAAGAATAAAAATAAAAGTACCCATAAATTAAGCCTGAAACAGGAAAGTCAAAACAAAGGAACAAGCAAATTTGAAGTAGATCTGTGAAAGACATGAATGGATTCTGTCATGTTGTCAAATTCATATTACCACAGTAAGAACACCTTTTTCCACAAAGAGTTAATCTTCGATCCAAGCCATGTTCGGAGAGGTCAAAAAGAATCAATAACTAAAGCATCTTTGAATATTACTGGACTTCTAGTGTTCAAATAGGAAAAAAATAGCTTCATTTGAAGTAAACCAGATATTGAAAAGGCAAAAAGGGGACTTTTCATGCATAGCTCAAGTTTGAACCCATTTCTCCCCAACTCTTCTAGTTAATTTCAATGATGAAACTTTACTTAAACATCCAGCTTTGCTACATATGAGATCTAAGCATGTAGGGGGGAATTGAATTCAAGTTTTCCATACTCTCTGTGTTACTCACAAAACTAGACGATATCTTGCCTTCTCAGGAAGTCTCACAATTTGAGTTTACTCAAGAATTAATTTTTTGTTTTGTTTTTTTTCAGAACCAATACCTGATGTCTGTGTGATTAACGGCACAATATACACGGTGAGAATGTTATGGCAGTATATTGCTCGAAGTGAAAAGTACATCCTTTCTACCAAAATAAGTCTTTGAGAAACTTCTTTTCCCAGTACATTGGGTTTTTTATCGCTAGCCCTTAACTGGAAGTTTTTTTGTCTTTTAAATGTCAAACCCAAATTTGTCACAAAACATGATTATTTTTATCTCCATTTTTAAATTATAATTGTTTTACAATTGCTGAACATGACTTATGGAGAAACAATATTCTTAATTGGAGCATTGAAAAGCTGGTAAAGTAATGAGACGGCACAAACCAGCCACCGTTTTATCAATTTACTTTTCTCTTTTATATTGCTTCATTTAGTTTCCTCTTATCGTGTGCATTCTTGCAAGGCATGAAAACAAACAGCTTTATGCTCAAAGAATGTTGGAAAGCTCAGTCACACTTGCATTTCATCAAGCTTCAAATTTCTCAGCAATGCTTTCAACTCTACCTATACATTATATAGAAACTGTCGCCATTTGAATGGGGCTTTTTTTCTGTCTTCCAGGTTGGAAAGTCAGTAGTAATCAATTCATGTAGGAAGTGTACTTGCAGTTCTGACAAAGATCCAGAGACTAATGCAAACATTGTGCATTGTGAAACAGTTCAATGTGAAACATCATGCCCACTGGTGAGTTCAGATTCTCTACGCTGCCGGGTCAATGCTCAGCTACAGCAAGTCTAGAATTCTCCATCACCAAGTCAACATACTTTCTCTTTCATCCCCTTACGTGTAGGGTTATCAATACATGACTGAAGAAGGAGAGTGCTGTGGGAAGTGTATTGAAGTAGCCTGCAAAGTCAAACTAAGTAACAACACTGTCCAGGTGCTCAATGTAAGTATTCCTTTCCCTTTCAGATCTCTCTGTTAGCCAATACGAGTTAGAACAGCTAAGACTCAACTCATATCCCTTACTAGTAAAAATATTATACTGAAATAACACTGAAAACAACACACCAGCTTCCTGAATTCATAGAATCATAGAATCAACCAGGTTGGAAAAGACCTCCAAGATCATCAAGTCCAACCCTACCATGGTTAATAGACCATGGCACTAAGTGCCACATCCAGTCTCAGCTTCAAAACCTCCAGGGACAATGAATCCACCACCTCCCTGGGCAGCACATTCCAATGCTTGACTACTCTCTCCTCAAAAAATCTCTTCCTAATATCTAACCTAAACCTCCCCTGGCATAGCTTGAGTCTGTGCCCCCTGTCCTACTGCTAGCTGCCTGGGAGAAGAGACCAACCCCCACCTGACTCCAACCTCCTTTCAGGTAGTTGCAGAGGATGATGAGGGCACCCCTGAGCCTCCTCTTCTCCAGGCTGAACACCCCCAGCTCCCTCAGCCTCTCCTCATAGCACTTGTGCTCAAGTCCCTTCACCAGCCTCACTGCTCTTCTCTGGACCCTTACATTGAACACTTACTTGGAAAAACAAATTCTTGATATGTGTGGTTAACGGGGCAGTAGTTTCTAATTTGTGGTCTGAGTGTTCAAATCCAGGATTTAAATTTTCAAGCTAGCTACAGTTTGCAGAATTTCATTTTTGCCACTTGAAAGAAGTTCAGAAGCATCTGAGAGATGTGAGAACTTAATTAGCTCTGACATACTTGATCACAATTAAAAAAATTATTTTGTGTTTCTTATAAAATCTCAGGTTAATGAGATCCTGCCACTCGATCAATGCAGCCATTACAAATGTGAGAAAATTGAAGATCAATTTGTTGCAGTCCAAACCAAAAGAGTATGCCCTGAGTACGACCCTGAAGAGTGCGAGCCTGTAAGTTTGAAGAAATTCTACATTGATTGAATGTAGTTTAAAAGAACGAGGGGGGACAAGGAACGCAACAAATCAATTTCAGTGAAGTTGCAGGAATATCTTAATTAAATTAGTCTTGCTGTAGCATTAATAATGAGAAAAGCTTAGCATTTTCTATGAGGCTACAAGGATTCAAGACTTCTACGGTGAGGACAGTAAGTTATCCACTGTTTCATTCAGGGTTCATCACAGAGGAGCTTGTGACCAGTATCAGTACTGTCAACTCATATCCTTACTGATTGTCATCTATGCACTAATACAAATCCTCTTTCTTTACTTTTACAAAGGATGAAATGGAGACTACTCCTGATGGCTGCTGCAAAATATGTAAACGTAAGTAATGCTGTGTTTATGTTTTCTGCTTGAAGAACACTGTATTCAACTTGTTGCTATCTTTGAGTGGATGGAAGGATTCTTCACGCCCTGTTTTCACATAGTCCATTTACGAAGACTCTGTGTTTCACTATTTATTCAAAAGAAACTTGCTGATTTGTTTTCCTGATACTGAATACCATAAATCAAACCACCAATGTTCAGGCCTCTGTATTATCTTCTAATGACATTTTATAGCTGTGCTCAAAGAATAATCTGAAAACTCCAGATACATTACACAGTACCCATCCCCCCACCCCAACACATACTGCAGATTCTCAATAATCAGACATCATGCCCTTTGAAACTGTTTAAGCATTTAGTTGAACTAGAGATTTGAAGTATATTCCCCTCTACTTCTTTTTATGTAGCTTCCAAATGCAAGCCTTACAGCAAGAAAACTGTGATCCGCCATGCTGACTGCGAGTCTTCTGAACCTGTTGAGCTGTCATACTGTGAAGGATCTTGTCCTGGATCATCAGTGTAAGTTCTAAAAAAATAATTTAACATCTCCATGGATTCATTTATAATTCACTTATACTGGTCTCTCACATTAATCAGTTACCCAAGGGTATTGAGGGAGCTGGTGGAAGTGTTCACCAAGTCACTTTCAATCATTTGTCAGCAGTCCAGGCTAACTGAGAGGGCCCAGTTGACTGAAGGTTAGCCAGTGTGATGCCCATTTACAAGAAGGGTTGCAAGGAGAATCCAGGGAACTAGAGGCATGTCAGCCTGACCTTGGTGCTGGGAAGGTTACGAAGTAGATCATCTTGAGTGCTGTAAGGTGGGACATAGAAGACAACCAGGGGATCAGGCCCAGCCAGCATGGGTTTGTGAAAGGCAAGTCCTGTTTGACTAACCTGATCTCCTTCTATGACAAGGTGACCCACTTAGTGGATGAGAGAAAGGCTGTGGATGTTGTCTACCTGGACTTTTGTAAAGCCTTTGACACCATTTCCCACAGCATTCTCCTCGAGAAGCTGGCAGCCCATGGCTTGGATATGTACACTTGTTCACTGTGTAAAAGCCTGGCTGGATGGCTGAGCTCAGACAGTGGTGGGGAATGGTGCTATATCCAGTTGGCAGCTAGCGTCTAGTAGTGTTCCCCAGAGCTCAGTGTTGAGTCCAGTCCTGTTTAATATCTTTATCAATGATCTGGACGAGGGGATCAAGTGCCCCCCTCAGTCAGTTTGCAGGTGACACCAAGCTGGGTTGGAGCGTTAATCTGCTGGAGGGTAGAAAGGGTCTGCAGAGGGATCTGGACAGGCTGGATTGAGGGGCCAAGTTCAATTGGATGAGGTTCAACAGGGCTCAGTGTTGGGTCCTGCACTTGGGTCACATCAACCCCATGTAATGTTACAGGCTTGGGGAAGAGTGACTGGAAAGTTGACCAGTGGAAAAGAAATCCTGGCCTGTATCAAAAATAGTGTGGCCAGCAGGACTAGGTCAGTGGTTATCTCCCTGCACTCGGCACTGGTGAAGCTGCACTTCAAATCCTGTGTCTGGTTCTGGGCCTCTCACTACAAGAAAGATATTGAGGTTTTGCAACGTGCCTGGAGAAGGGCAACAAAGATGACGGTCTGAAGCAGGAGACTGGAGGAGGAGCTGACAGAACAGGGGCTGTTTGCCCTGGAGAAAAGGAGGTTCAGGGGAGACCTTATCACTCTCCTCAACTACCTGAAAAGAGGTTGTAGTGGGGGGGGGGGGGGGGTAAGTATCTTCTTTCAGGTAACAAATGAAAGGATGAGAGGAAATAGCATCAAGTTGCACCAGGGCAGGTTTAGATTGGATATACTGGATATTAGGAAATATTTCTTCACTGAAAGGGTTGTCGAGCATTGGAACAGGTTGCCCAGGGAAGTGGTTGAGTCATCATGCCTGGAGATGTTTAAAAGACATGCAGATGGGGCCCTTAGGGCAAAAGTTTAGTGGTGGATTTGGTAGTGCTGGGTTAATGCTTGGACTTAATTATCTGAAAGGTCTGTTCCAATCTATGTGATCCTATGACCACAGTATAGCAAAAGTGCTAATGTGTTTATATGATTCCATTGAATTGAATCAGATACAATGGAAGCAAGAACAAAAGTCAGTGAGAGCGTTCTGTTAGTTTTTACTGACATGTGTTTCTTTTCCCTGGTGGAACACAGGTATTCTCTTGAAGCAAACCAGATGCAACAGGACTGTAGCTGCTGCCAGGAGTATAGCACCCAAACCAGAGAGGTGACCCTGACTTGCCGAAATGGAACAAGCATGAATTATAACTACGTCTACGTGGAAAAATGCCAGTGTACAAAAGGTTGCTCTTCCCAAAGCTCTGCAGCACAGGACTCCCAGAAGCAACAACCTGGACAACAATTGCAACAGGCTGTAGCATTTGCTTCCACATGGAGTTAAGATATGATCACTGGAAAGAGCAAGCAGGGACTCTAGGGAAGCTGGAATCATGTCTTCCCCAGAATAACCTGTGCTCCTTCTTTAACAGATCTTATGTCAGTTTCTGTTATCACCTTTTCTCACTTCTTACTTGTAAAAAAAGTAATAAAAAAACCAGTCAAATAATTAAATTTTAGTGGTTGCTTTGGTTTGCTTTTCAGGTGATACAATATTCAAGGGTAAAACCAGATGACTGTAAAATATAGAAATACACAAACAATTTCAACAACATTCACAAATAAGCTCAGGATATCTTTTAAAGCCATGAGCTTATTTCCTGTGCTATCTAAATGGTTTTGAATGGACTTACAGTAGTGAGGAAATTGGCTGCCTTTTCCCCACAGTGGTTCACAGTGTTTACCTGAACTGTTTGGAATATTTACCTTATCAGTAGCTGTTATAATACAAAGTCTGAAATCTGCCCTGAATGCTTGGATGAAAAATAGAGGAGGAACTGCTTGATCAAACAATTGCACATTTTATATGTAATTATTCAGAAGTGCAATTCAATCCCTGAATGAAATCAGTAGAGCCCATACCATATAGGATTAACTAGTGGGGAGAAGTAGACAGGGATGTAAGCTTTGCAATAAGCCTGGCAGAACATGCTCAGCCATCAGAGATCAATGATATTAGCATGTAAAATTGTTTTTTAAAAGTTAAATTCCCAAATTACAGAAGATGTAGGGGCTATTTCTCAAAGCTGAACACCACATTACTTCCAGGTAGTGATCTGTTACCTATGAGTTCAATTTGAAAATGCCTTTGCAATCCTCAGGAATCACTGAACTCATAAAAAGAGCCCCCAAAACCATCAGCATTTGAAAATGCCTTTGCAATCCTCAGGGATCACTGAACCCAAAACCATCAGTACCATAACTCACTGTTTAAAGGAAATAATCTTGAATAGTGAGTTTTCTGTGGGGTTGGGCTATTTGGTTTGGTGGGGTGCTTTTTGCTTTAAAAACCAGCTCACTGCGAAATTTTCTCTGTTCTCAAAATACAGCTTCCAATTTATTTTTTAAGGAAAATCTGGTTTTGCACCTATTTTTCTCTCGAGCCTGCACAGAAGAAAACCCAGGTGCTTTTGTTTACTTGAACAGGATTCAGTAGGAGACCAACATGTCCAAAAAACATGTAGTAATTACCTGAAATCAGAGAAATTAGCTAAATAGGAAAACATGAAGACATAAATTTGATATATAAGATACCATTTATGTTAAAGTATGTCTAACTATTGTGTACTCTATCAAATGACTCTGAGCCTGAAATTATAAAATCAATGTATGTCTTAATTTTATAGGAAAATTTCCAAATACATTAAATATACAGTCATAGCATCAGAAAAAAAAATCCAATTACGGAACAAGAGATTAATAATATTTAAAACAAGAAACACTATACAATATAAAATGAATCCTGAATACTTTCCTGTCATTCCTATGGCATACCAAAATAATCAGAAAGTGCTGAATTTTATCCTGTATTTACCATAATCAAGCGTACTGAGGCTTCACTAAAAATTACCACAGAAAAGCATTTACCTGTATCAGGAAACAGAACACTCATTTTTCTATTCCACTAAGCAGACGATTGCAGGGACTACTGCAACTGTCGACCATACTGAGATTCTCATTGATTATGTTACTGTTCATTGAGTAAAACGTTCTGTTGCAAATAACACAATTTACAGGTTATACTGTCTGACGATCTTAAACTGGACAAATATGAAGGTTATGCTGCTCTTCTGTCAAAAGTCAGTGCATTTGTAGAACTGTAACACACATGAAAGGCATTTGTTAAGTTTTAAGTTAACAGCAATAATATACACCCAGAGTTCATTAGTTCATCAGTTGAAGGACAGAATTTAGTATCACTGAACAAACTAAATTGGGTAAGATATCTGGTATGACATTCGTAAGCAGAGGTCTTTACCTTCCAGTCCAAATTATGACCTGTGCTTCCTTCAGCCTTTCCAAACAGAAAATGCCAACAACATTCAATCAGGTAGAGGACTGGAAATATGCCAAATAGACTAAAAGTCATTTGAATGATTAAATGAAACAATTTTACCACTACACATAATGCAATTCCATCTGTTGAGAGAGCAGAGATTTCCTTCTCTAACATGCAACATCCTTCCTGGCAATGAGTTATACCAGAATGTTCTTATGGATACTTTTATATTTCATGTTTTCACATTAACTGTCTCCACTCTATGTCTCTATTTGTGAGGTAACTGACCTCATCAAGCTCATTTTTGTTGTCTTTCACAGTACTGGCCAGTTTGAACTGTAACAGAGCTCTGGACACATGAATTTTCACCCTGGTGTAGCAAACAGCATCTCTGTAGCACTCCCATGTCACCTATACTTGCTTCCGGTACCCATACACTTCTCTTTTCTGCTTGAGACAAGATGGGCTTCTCCCCTGCTTGACTGACTTCTGATGTTCTGGAATTTCTTCTGTTTAAAAGTGCTCATCAGTCATGGGCCCAAATACCTTCATAAGCAGATGGCCAGGGTACCTTACTAAGAGCTCCTTCAGCAGCCTAAAGTCTGCTCTCCTCATACCTAGGGTCGAAGTTCTGCTGGCCATTGCCAGTGATCTGAAAATCAAATACTTTGTGGCTACTGTGACCAAGGCAAACACCAAATCACTCCTTCATCCCTGAGTCCATCCCTGTTTACAAACAAGAAAACTAGGAGCGCACCTTTCCTAGCTGGCTTCCTTAGTACCTGCACCAAGAAGTTACCCTCAATATGCTTCAGGAATTTCCTGGACCTCTTTCTTTGCTGTATGACATTCCCAGTTGCACAGTTAAACATGGAAGAATGGTGAGGAAGGAGATAGGCTACAGAGGTCAGTGCAGCAATAACCCAGATATTGCTCATAACAAAACCCTTTATGCTTTAAGATCACTGGTTTACACTGCAATATATTGCTACTTGCATTGCCTTTGGCTGGATTTTCCCCAAAAGTGTTGCGTATTATGTGTTCTCCCATAATCAGCCATGTGCTTTCCATGTGATTGCTTGCAAGATTATTCATGTAGTCATAACACTTAGTGCTCTTGCACTATCTCACATTAAAATCTTCATGCTCAAGCCCATTGCTCTCTGCCATGACCCATCGGCCCACAGTGCTTATCCTGCTTGGGAAACTACTGGGGAACCCCCACTGGGATAAATAATGCCTTCCAACCATTGCTGTGTGTAGTGTGTTTGTGTCTGACCCTGTTAGAGACCGGGAGGGCATCACAACCGGTCCAGTCCGGGTGCCCCTGCCTAGACCAAACATCAGTTGACATCTGGGAAGTTAAAATCACCCATAAGGATGACAGCAGTTCCTCTAGAGATACCTTAATTCCTTGTCAAATAATTCATTGGAGTCATCATCTTGACTGGGTGGTCAATAGTAGATTCCGACAACATTCACTTTATTTGCTTTCCCCTTCATCCTTACATACAGGCTCTTAGCTGTGTCATACAATCCAACCCCCCTTAGATACAGCACACCCATCTGCTTCGCCTGCCCTGCCTGTCCCTCCTGAGGAGTCTCTAACTGTCCATCATGGACACATCCAACCAGATTCTGCTTAAGCTAATGATGTCATAGTTCCAGGAGTGGGTCAACACTTCTAGCTCCTTGTCTGTTCCTCATGCTGTGTGCATTAGTATAAAGATATTTCAAACATGTTCCAGTGTACTCACACAACATGGAGCCATATGAAGGACCTTCTTACCACTCCATCCCTCAAACATTGGTGAGCAGCCACTAGGCATACCTCTAGCAAGCCTGGTTTTATCCCTTCCCCGTTCAATCTAGTTTAAAGCTCTTTCAGTGAGCCCTGCAGCCTTGTGCAAAGATCCTTTTCTCCCTTTGAGACAAGTGTACCCCATCTGTTGCCAGCAGGCCTGTTGTTGTGTAGACCGACATGTGATCGAAAACTCCAAAATTTTATGGTGACACCAGTCATGGAGCCAGGTATTGATCTGCTGGTGGTTCTCGTTTCTTCTCTCATCATTTCCTGCAACTGGAAGGATGAAGAACACTATTAATGCTCCTGTTGTAACCAGTTGTCCCAAGGAACAAGGCTCTTTTGATCACCCTTGGCCTTCATATTGCAACCTCATCGCTGCCTACATGAGAAAGCAATAATGGATAATAATCCAAGGACTTTACCAGGACTGAAAGTTTCCTTATCACTTCTCTAATCCAGGCCCCAGGGAAGCAAGAGACTTCCCTAAGAAGTGGGCCTGGTCAGCAAATTAGACCTTCTGTTCCCCTCAGAAAAGGATCTCCCATGACAGTAACTCAACTTTTTTCTTCCTGGAAATGATTTTAAAGCAGTGCACAGGGTAACTTTACCTTGGTGTCTCTTCCAGTGCAGATGAACCATCATCCTCATCACTGCTGGGGTCCATTTGCAGAGCCTCATACCTATTACACAAGTGCACTGGGGAAGGTGAGGCAGTCACAGAGATTTGCCTGCTGTGCCAGGCAGGAACTTGTTCCCATTTCCCCAAATGTGAACAATTTCATAATTACTTAGTGAATCATTTTTAGAAGAGTGTTAAGCATTTCAAACCAACCTGAATACTCCACATTAAGCTGATTACTACTTACAGAAAACCACTGCGCTGTGACAGTATCAAGCTCCTAAATCTAATCCATAAAGAAACATGGACAGCACACACATGGAAGATAAGTTCAGTGTACATTTTTACTCACTGTAACTATTTTATAATTGGAGATAATTATAAAATAAATTGAACCATCCTTCATTCTCTTTCAGTGATAAATGCATTAAATTTATAAAAGTTGCCCATTTTTGGCTTCACATACCAGATTAGTACACCTAGTGTTTTAAAAGCATCTTCTGAGTGAACTCTTTGAATATTCCAAACAGCAGTACTTTCAGAGTTCTCCCACACATGGAAATACAGATGTAGCTAAGATCCATTTCAATCTATTTGCTTTTCATAAATTCACTTCTCCCTTCTATATGCAAATTTTCCTTCAAAAGTTATGGCATAACCTAAGTATAATCTATTTCTTCTTACAAAATTAATTATACCTTTGGGCAAGATAGTAAAGAAAATCCTTCTAAAATATACTGCTGCACAAAAATAGATCAACTTGGGTTTCTAACTAAGCTTCCTAAAGATTTAGCAGAGAAAGGTTGAGTCTTCAGTAGGCTACAACTTAAAACTGCAGAGAACATTGCTAATATGTGTTTTCATTTTTCCTGCTTACTCTAAGAAAACACATATTTGCATTTCTTCCTAGAGGCCTGTTCTCACTGATGTTCTACAATGTTTTAATAATTCAAAATACACTGACTTCTCTTCATACCCCCACACATCATCACTGGTTATCAATGAAATGAAAAAACTAATAAAAACATAAAATGCTAAACAAATGCTTTAGCAGCCACAAGAATGCCAACATTTGTTTAGAATCATAGAATCAACAGGGTTGGAAAAGACCTCCAAGATCATCAAGTCCAACCTTACTGTAAGTTAATATGTAACACCAAATAAAAGACAGTGATACCTGAACTCTAGATCAGTCTACAGATAATGACTCAAACTGTGGTGCTCTCCAACAGAGACATAATACACTTTCATTTGGATGATACATTTATTAAATTAGAATTAAAAAGTTAATGTAGAGTGCAAGAAACATATTTGGACACTGGACCTCGATACAGAGCAACAATGTCTTCAGAATAATTACAGCAAAAAACATCCTCTGTACTGTATTACGTATCAACCAAACAGGCAGTAACATTTGTAAAGGGAAAAAAAAACATTCAGTACCATCAGCAGATGCAAAGAGCAGTAGAGAAGTTGCAAGGATCTAGCTAGACAAAAAATGTTCCTACCTTCAGCAAGTTGAGGCTCTTGGCAGGACTCAAACTAGTACTAAGAGAACTAACTTCTAGCAGATGCCTGTCTTATATAGCTGGCTTTGGCTCCAAGCTGCTTGAAGCTGTCGAGCAGAGGAGCAGCATCAAACACAGTATTACCCCACTAGCATTTTGTCAAAAGCTACAATCATGAGTGACAGTTTATTTGTTTTAAATAAAGAAACAGACTTTCAGTTCCAATGCCTTAATTTCACAGACCCTTAGATAACTAAACAGTCCCTGCCTTTTTTCATCTCTCTCGAATTCAAACCTGACACTGAACAGCTTGACTGAAAGGATATGTATGCTGAAAAGCTGAGCAGGCTTATGATTTTGTTCTTTTTAATATGAAAAAGTAGCACATCTTGACCTAAGAGTTTCAGTTCTAATGCTGAATTAAATAAAGACTAAAAATCCACAGAACAGTATTTAAGTATAGTGTAACACACTGAAATCCATCTACTGGCCATACTGCTCCTACATAACCCATTTTCAACTCTACCCTGTTTTGCATAACATTTATCTAGAACTCTACCCTGTTTTGCATAACATTTACCTAGGAAAAAAACCACACACAGAAAAAATAAATCTAAGAACAGGAGCCTCCCTCAGAGGCATGGAGCTCAGTTTATGAACAATCCTGGTCAGCCTAACATTCACACTTACCCCTCCCATGGTTAGGACTGAAAGGTGTTTACTCTGTGCTTGAAATGGAGCTGTAATAGAATGCAGTACAATTTACCAGCCAGTAAGTTGAACCATGACCACTTGCTTTTATGAAAAGCTGTATTATGAATCCCACTGTTTTAATATAAAAATTTAAATATATACATTTTTTTCCCTGAATTGTTCCATCCCTAGCAATTCATGTGTAAAAGTTACAGCCAGGGACTCTTCCCGGAGATATCCAAGCATTAAATCCTTACCAACATCTACCCTTTGGGTCATGATGTCCCAAAACACTGTGCTATAAAGACTGAATGCCTCTACACCTATTCAATCACAAAATTTACCATGATTGTAGAGAAGGGGCAAGACTAGTTTCTTGAAGAACACCCATCCTAACTTTAGAAAACAAAAGTGTGGTGACTCTACAACTACAGCACATACAAACTATAGCCTTGAATCTTACTATTAAAAGCCAATTGGAGGATGTCTAAAAGACACTTATGCTTTCAATGGCAAATTTAAGATGTTAAGGGATTCATAACAAAACTTAAAACCATGCATTATGAAGAGAAAGCTTGAGAAGGTCAGAAACCGGGATGATTTTTGGTGCTGTATTTTAAAAGTCTCAGCATTATTTTCAATGATAAAAAAATAAATACTCAAGCTCTACTGCCAGTACTACCTAAAGGCTTCTTGAACGTAGACTGAGGGGATGGGAATAAAATCAGCTTTTCATCAGATAAAGAAAATAATTTAAGCATGGGACATGAAATAAAGTATGAGGGAAGAGAGAATATGGGTCGTTATTCCCTATTCCAAACCTGATTATAATGTTCTCACAAATCACTGAAGAACCTAGATTTCAAGTGTACATTCATTTCAACTCTTGAAAATATAAAGGTCTATGGCTATTGTAGAAAGTATTTGAAATCAAACATTAAAAACAGCAACATTGCACATCACTGGAAAAATAAACTGGTGAATACTATTTAAAGTGCATTACTTTACAAAACAGACACCGCAGAAGTTTATCCAACAGGTGTAATTGGTGCATCCTGTAAGATTCTGCAGCTCCAAAATCAACTCTTCTTTGAAAAAATAACACTAACAATAAATACAACCAACCTCCAACCTCCTCTGAGGATCAGACTGTAACTCAGATATGTTAAATTGTCTCTCACAAAGAATTTTATTTCCATCTGCATCAAATAATAGTAAATTGACTACTGCAACTGTAGTCTAACAAGTCACTGAGCAATGCATAATGCCATTCAAAGATTCTGAAGCTACTTTTAGTGCTTATTTCATATTACAGGAAAAAATACAATAGCTTTCCCACTCATGTAAAACAATAATTTTGCTGAAATATAGGTGTAAAGAAAGAAGCCTTATAACCAGATCATAGGTTTCTGCTTTTTTTCCATGTAAGACAACATCTTAAATAATTCTTTACGGCTTCAGTCATTTTCCAAGTATAAAAACCTTTCCTTCTGCACTTATCCTTTGAAACAGCCATGGGAACGCAGAAGTAGTAGATAGAGTGCAATTAACTGTGGGAGTATATTAGGGCTTAGTCCTGTTCTCTGCTACAGCAATGTACACTGTACAAGTTCAAAGTTACCTATTAAGATTTTACAGATACATAACAATACTATGTGAGAGGACAAAGCCCCAAAATGCACACCAGAATATATATTGCTTTGGTGCCCAATGACTAGATTGAATAGAAGATGCTCATTACAAATACCAACAACACAACCTAAGATATTTAGCTTATTAAATTAAAAACCTTCAATCAGAAAGGGGTGAATGTATCACAGCAATAATTAAACACCACAGGACAAGAAATGGTCTTTTAATTTCTGGCAAAAATAGGCTGCTTGCTGAAACCTAAATACTTTCAACAAATCAGTTGTGTTTAAAGAGCAAACCTTCTATGGAAAGAATTTTTTTCCCCCAATCTAACAAACACTAGTAAATCCTGTACTGCATAGAGTTACTTTGTAAGAGCAAGTTTATGAAAAGGGGGAGAGAAAGAAACAAAGCAGCATTACTCCCCACCCCATCAGAACACAGCCACACAGGGCACAGCTGATAGTAAAGATGCTTCACTGCCATATTGTAGGACATAAGCTAAACTGAGTATGTACAGACTGAGAAAGAAAGTGAGAAAGATCCAAATGTCCAAGGAGAAAAGGGGTATAATCTTTCACACAGGATGCACTAACAGAAAGCTGTTGGGAAATTCTTCCTCTAGCTAAATCCCTGGCTTGGCAAGTAAAAATAAGTGGCATCGAGGACGGGGACTATGCAGGAAGTGGGCATCTATGATTCTTCAGCCATCTGAAGTAAGGAGTTGATAGCTGCATCCTTGTTCCCCCTCTGAGCTTCTAGCACTGAGCGGATTACTTCCCTGTCCATGTTGGGAAACATGTCCTGGATAGATTTCAGGTCTTCTTCATTACACAGGTGCTGAGGGTTAACCGGAGGAGGTGGTATTGCCACTGGGACCATGCCTGGATTACAGACTGCAGGCATCCCTGCAGGTTAAAAACAGGAGAAAAAAAACAAACAAAACAAAACAAAACACAAAACATACATGAGTGGTGGAAAAAATAAATCAGTGATTTTGGAGAAAGCAGCTCATGACTCATCCCAACCCACCAACTTCAGCATGAATTTATTTTAACTTGCACTTCAGAGGGGGAAAAAAAAAGAAAAAGATTGCAGAGATTACACCTAGACTGTTGCAACTGGAAAACATTTGTCTGGAACAAGTTCTCTCCTCAAAGTTATATTCCAGAAATGGTAAAGTACAGTACAGCAACAGGTACCGTTAAAGATTTGGTACAACTTGCATTAACCAGATTTACAGGTGAATCACTAACCAAACACCAAGCTCATCAAAGAAAGGAGTGGTTGGTGTCCCTCCTGTCGTATTTTAGTTCCCAGTCTATTTATGTTGTGATGAAAAATATTAGTTTACATCAGCAATATATGCAGCTGATATTTAGAAAGCCAACAAATGCAATCTCCACTGCATTCAACGGAAAGCAAAGTACTTTAGCCCACTGGGAGACTGGACCACATAAATAAGCAATTTCTAGCAAATGTTTTTCCCTGGCTAAAGTTCCATCCAGTTCAAGCTCCAAAGTCACTAAGTGTCAAAAGAGCAATGCCTACAGGGGTACACACTGCTTCTCCCTGTCTCTCTGCCAGAGGACAGAATTCATCTGACCTGACATTTTTCATTAATTTCTTGTATGTCTGTGCAAAATTAAAGCACAGTCAGATTTATAAAGAATTTTAGAAAATGAGCTTTCCAGTTCTTGTCAAAAGGAATTACTAGACAAAAGCCTCTTTTCATCATGTAACAACTTTTATCTTTCAGCACAGCTCCACTGCTGAAAATACTACCTTTTGTTTTTATAAAACTGAAACTAGATATAGTATACATCTAGAGTCTTTTGCTATCACTTCTGAAAACGATGTACTTAACTTCTCTGTCCCTGATTATCTTAGTCCCACTCCTTCATGTGTTAGCTTCTGCAGTTCTCCTGTAGTGTTTCTAAGGTAGGGCAAGGAGAACTACCTGCACCTAGACACAAACATGGCACTGTTAAATACAGCACCATGATAGTTTCAGTATTTGTCCTCTGTTTGCTTTCAGGCATTTTAGGCACTGTTTCAAAGGCTATTCACCTGGTATCTTTATAGAGCACTCTTCAGTAATTCAAAGACCTTCAGGTGCAATAATGACCAATCAAGAAATCATCACCAAATAAGTATCAGTTAACACCAGCCTTAAAATACAATTTTATTTCCCATTTACTATAATGAGATCCTTCTGCATCCTGCTGCAGACTCAGAAAACTGCCAAGAGTGTTTGTTTTCACACTGTCTGTTAGTGCCCTTCCCTCAAAGTTTCTCAAGAAAGACGATGCATCCCATCAAAGGTCTCCTTCCATTGGAAGATGATTAATCACTTATTCTTATCTGCGATTTTTATGGCCCTTTCAAATTAGGTATTAAACCACAAAATGACATTTATTGTATTAGCATATAATCAGATAGAAAGAATGCTTAGTAAATAATGTTTTCCAAATGCAGATGACGAGGTGATATGCACAGCCCATGACATTCTTTCTTACATACTCATGTACCTATAAATGTTAAGGTATGAGCTTTCCCTGCACAACCATGTCACCTCCTCCTAAAGTTTACCTAGTTACACTTGGTTTAAATCAGTTAGTTTTAGTCTTCATAGGCTGGAATAATTTAATGCAACAAACAGTTACTTCAGAACTGTTTTTAACATAAATTTCACTTTGCTATCCTCCAGCAAGCCTAATTAAGCAATAGGTTACATACTGCATTGAGTATAAAAAAAAAATGACATAGTGAATAAACATTATCTCACTTGCACTTTCTTACTCATCTTAACAGTTAAACTCCAAAATTATAATATAAGGCTGCTTAAGTATTCCTTCCTAAGGAGGGCAAAGCCAAACACTCTCTTCCTCCCCTTGTTATCATCTCATGGTCCAATGGGGGGATTTTTGTACTACCTTACATATTTATATCTTTACAGGCATTTAATAACAAAAGATTCCAGGTTCTGTTTCTTTAAAATAAACAGTTCTCAACTTTTTATGCATTTGATATTCAAAAAGTTGCGTTACTCAACTTTATAACCAGTTTAGACTTAATATATAATTTAACACTTTTACGTTACCTCATTTGGGCAGACCTAGCATTTTGGACAGAAACCTACTTCAATTTCACTTCAGACTTCTTAGGATTCTCCAACACTGTTTTTTGGGTTTTTTGCTTTGCTTCTTTTTTTAATTTGGCATACATTTTCTTAGAGCAGCTAGCAACTTATTACAGTTTTCACTTCACCTGTTTATCTTTCTATGACCTATTTCTAAGTTAAACAAAGCATGAACTATTTGCATCACCACTATTACACATCTCCAAAATAAGAGTCTTTTTGAACAGTTTCAATATATAGTACTCACAAATAGATCAGAAGCTGCTTCTCTTCTGTTGAATTCTGACTAACTGTGCAAAACTCATAACGAACCAAGATCATTTTCCAGAGTGCCTCTCTGCAGCCTCATCTAAAGCACTTATGTGATCAAACATATTGCAACTATATTATACTACTTCTATTCAGATTTAACATCTGAAAAAGGAGGAAAGAGTTATTTCAATACTTACCTTGCCTCTTCAAGATTTTCTTTAGCCTGTAACTATTTCATCAGAAACATCTACACATTTGAACTTGTACACATGTTTTAGTATCTTGGTGACTTTTTCTTCTATCAGCATAAAAAATGCTACATAACTCACATTCAAGGCTGGATGAGCTAAAGATCATCAACTCTGGCTACAAGGTACTGTAATAGAATATAGTTTGACTGTGTGCATTGGATCCATGATTCTACTTAAGTACTCTTTTCCTTTTCTTTCCTCAACTTGGAATTCTGTCCTGTCAGAAGAGATGCATTACTCACTTGTAAGCATCTCCATATTTATCAATGTTATTCAATCAATTTTAAAATTCCCCTTTTAATCATCTTAAGTTTTATTAGAAGCCAAAAAAAGGAACCTAGAAGCTTTAAGTCTTATGCACAGGCTGCATCTATTCAAAAAGGTTTTCCTTTTCTTTCCTCAACTTGGAATTCTGTCCTGTCAGAAGAGATGCATTACTCACTTGTAAGCATCTCCATATTTATCAATGTTATTCAATCAATTTTAAAATTCCCCTTTTAATCATCTTAAGTTTTATTAGAAGCCAAAAAAAGGAACCTAGAAGCTTTAAGTCTTATGCACAGGCTGCATCTATTCAAAAAGGTTTGACAACGCATTACTCACTTGTAAGCATCTCCATATTTATCAATGTTATTCAATCAATTTTAAAATTCCCCTTTTAATCATCTTAAGTTTTATTAGAAGCCAAAAAAAGGAACCTAGAAGCTTTAAGTCTTATGCACAGGCTGCATCTATTCAAAAAGGCTTGTGCTGACAGCTCAGTCATAATCTCATAGAATCACAGAATCATCAAGGTTGGAGGAGACCTCTAAGATCACCACATCCAGCCATTAACCTTCCACACTACTGTAAACCTTAAACCATATCCTCCAGGGTCACATCCAGATGCCTTTTAAACACTTCCAGGGATGGTGACTCCACCACCTCCCTGGGACATCTATTCCAGTGCCTCACCACCCTAATCCCATGACTTCATTACCTGCACACTGGCACCATGTCTCTGCCCAATCATCTGCATCACACCTCTTCCAAGGATATCTGTCACCTTGTACACAACACCCTAAGCTTCAGCTCTGCAGCTTTTTATGTCATTTGGACCATGGCCCTGGAATTCTGTCTGGCACTATGCGTTTGAACATATGGCAAATCAGGCCATGTGTGCACCCTGGAGGCAAACCACTGTGCAGTCCTCATCAACACTGCAAATACGCTTTACCCAATAATCACATCCAGCAGCTTTTCAGACTGCATCTTCTTTAGCTCCAACAAGCCTCAACTCATTCCCCACACTTCCTACAAACAATCTAGGCATCTACGACATCATAAAATAAAGCTGCAAAGTATCTGAAAGAACAGAGCAATAGAAGTTGTTTTACTTCTAACACAAACTTCCAAATACTTTTCAGTAAATCATCAGCACCCTAAGATTATCCAAACAATCAGCCTAATCTGGGTAGGAGCTGTCCATGCAGGAGGTCAGTTTAAAATATTAATCCAAATGAAACATGAGGCTCACTTTTCACCTACCACAGCATCCTACTGCTTACTGATAATGTTTCAGTGTCTTATCAGTTTAAAAACAAAATTAAAAAAAAAAATCACTACTAGAACACAGTTCTCCTCACTGCTCTCATCAAAACAAGGTAATTCTGAAGCCAGACATCTGCACACGCAGTATTCAAAAAGTATTTTCAACATAAACAGTCAATTTTAGGCACAGGAAATTGCCTGACTGTATTGTTTCTCACTAATGATTTTCAAAATCCATTTTCTCAGCTCTCACAGATTTAGAATTAGCTTAAGCTGTCTACAACTACACTGTATGCAAAGATTAGTTAGTACCACAGTGATTTTTAATAAATACCTCCATGATAAATGCTTACTTTTTAGGAAACTCAACATTCAAGCTACACAAATACCAATTTAAGAGTACTTTGGGGTCTTTTTTTTTTTTTTGTTGTGCTGCACTCAAGCTAAAAGCCTCCATAATTTCTGATTTACAAAACAGTAAAACTTAATTATAAACTTGAAGAACTATGCACTGAAATTTGGCAAATATATATGCAGTCATTAGAGAAAATTATAATAAACTTCCAAATTATCAATGTTCAGTAAAGAGCTGCTTTACATATTAAAAAGCTCATATCACTAACAAGAGAAAACCGGAACCATACAACGTAAGAATCCACTACCCATGGAACTGCAGATCCCGTGTTGCTCTCAGATGTTAGGTTAAGTGTTATAAATCAGAAGAATGGAGCACTGTTTTCCATTTCAGTGAAATGGCAATGGCAAACATGCTGGCATAAGCAGTGACATTCCAAGACATGAGACAATGGTGAGCCAATTGCTACAAGCAGCAATGGAAGCATTAAAGCAGAATTAGCAGGACAAACTTCATCTAACTGCATACAAGGCATCACACACTTGTAATTTTATTTTCTTTTTCAGTCAAGTGCCCTATGTTTAATTCCTTAACTCATTACTATTCTGTCCCATGCATGGACTCTTTCAGAGTAAACTCAGGAACCTTCTCAGCATTTATTCCTTCATTTAAATGAAGAAATCAGTATCACTTTTTCTAAAAACATGATAGGTATTGATGATATTTGCTTCAGAAAAAAACTCAGTGTAGAATATGCATGTCATCTCAATTTTTTAAAACGCTGCTTCTTTGCAAACTACTAGAAAAATTAAGTGTATTAACCTACAGGAAAAATTCTGACATTTCACTGCTCTGAAGAAACCAAGTATGCTGTGACAACCACAACAGTCCTATTTACAATATCTTTCTGAAATGCCAAGCATCAACAAATAACACTATCTCACAAGGAGCAATTCTAGAACTTTCGGAACGTAACCTGATTCAAGGTCAATGCTTTTAACAAAGTTAGTGATGCCACAATATGTTTGCATAATTCAAAATCAAAGGTGTCACAGTAAGGTAAGTCTAAATCGAAAGAAAGTTGATCTCCTGTAACATAATTTGGCTTCAGAGTTCAAATCAGGTGCTGAATTTGACACGGATCTTAAACAGATGTGCATGAAAAATACACACTAATGAAAAAGTGTTAAATTTGGGGATAAAAGCTTATTTGAAGATTAATAGAAGGCAATTGGCAGATTGTCTTCTCAGTGTCCTTGAAGAACTGAGCTCTTGGCTTTTAAGTGGTCACATTACCTGCTTCTCCCCAAACTCTGCTGCAGCAGAACACCTGCAAGACTGATGTTTCTCTTTGAGGAAACCAGTACTATTACCTAGAATAGCTCACTGACATGCAACAGCTTCAGAAGAATATTAACATCACATTATATCCACTGATGTCACTACCACCAGTTAGTTTAACCATTATAGCTTGAAGCTGAGCAGATGCCTTTAAAGACTTTCCAACAGGCTAGAGAGGCTTTAACAATTTTCAGGAGATGCTTTAAATTGTTCTATTGTGACAACCAAGTGGCAATACCTTGTGATACAGTCTGCTGTAACAAATAAAGCTGTTTAGGTGAGTTCATGCAAAGACTCTTGAGTCAATGAGGATGGGAGTGAGAAAAGAGCTTGGAAACTTACCCAGAGCAAAGTACTCAAGCCCTAAAGACAGGTGAAAATGAAGGGGCAAGGGGAAAGGAATAAGACATGGGAAAGAAATATTAATCTATTTTTAAAAGGAAATTAATCATTTAACTTCCAAAGGTGAAAGTTGGATAAACTGAGGCAATTGTGTAAAACCTAAACTACCTAATATTAAAAGCCTAAATGCTGCTAGGATTCAGTCAATTTGCTCCAGCACTCTGAACAAGTTTCCTATAAGTGCTGTTTATACAGAAGTAAAAATTAGAGGAAATGCTTCCAAAATAAGTAAGCCACCAGATGTTTGCAGCAAGGACTATATTTTATAGCCCACAGAGGATAACATACATCCCTGGTTTTCTGAACACATACTGGTAACATCACAAGCTAATCCATGAAACTCAATATGAAAGGAGTAATGTACATATACACACGAACTTGCCTCAATGAAAAGTGATATTCTTGACCCTGAGGGGACCCTGAAACACACAGGGTTTCAATGTACTTTTCACATAAGTGGTTAAAAATTAAGTAAAAATAAATATCCTATTTATCCCATGAATATTTAGCTGGTAAGAAATACAGCTTGATTATTGTACTAACATTTTCTAGCTGTATTTGATACACTACCAAGATCAGGTTGGACTGTAAGCACCATTATATCACAATATTTTACAACCTAAATTAAGCAGCCTTTAGAAAAAGAAACAAGAGGAGATGGTAAATGACCTCAACTTCTAGAAGAGCAATGAGATTGACAAATTCAAATTTTCACATACCCAGTCCACAGGTGTATCATCTGTGGCAACTCTAGTTTGTAGCAACTAGTGCTATTGTCAGAAGTTTTCAATTTTTAAAACTACTGAAATCAATTAACATGCTGCAAAAATATTCTGTGGCCACTTCTATCCTCATCACAGCTCTATAATGTCTGCTACCAAATGTGAGGAACATTACTTCTGGCACCTTCAACCTTCAGCTGTTACTCACTGCTTACCACAGTGACTTAACTGCTTGCTATTACCCTTTACCTTAGCTTGTGTGACAGAGTGTGAGAGGAATTAGCTGCTTCAACTTTAATTAGAAGGTTAGTTACATATACTTGCTCTGAACATAAATTTTCTGTTACAGAAAAACAGCCTGGCCTTTGTGACACACCTAAATTGGACTTAACACCATCTCTCCTTTAAGTGCAGTTATTTTGGACAGTTAACAACTGCTGAAATGTCTGGATAAGCATTTTAGTCCACCGACATAGACAGAATTTAAGAGTCCAACAGTCCTGCCCAGAATCCACTCCCATTTCAGATATAAAAAACTGTTCAGTGATACTCTTCCCCTCTTCTGAAGGAAACAAACTGAACTTAGTTATTTACTACACTCGTTTAGCTGGGTAGGTAAAAAACCTGACCTAAAAAGATACAAAGAAGGTAAATATATTCCTTTGGAGCATACTGATGTCCTGCTATTGCCCTTCTTCAAACAGTCTCAAAGAAAAAAAATTTAAAAAAAAAAAAGAGAAAACTTTGTAGAGTATTACAAAGAAAGTGTGCCAACACAGTTTGCCCAGAAAATACAATCAATTCATTAGGGCAGGGAAGGCCAGTAGTCTGCAAACACCTTTCTGAAAGAGTTGGCAGAATCCAGGAGGAACATCCAGTTCAGCAAACAGAAAACAATGTAAAAATACCCCATGTCTTCCAAGATCGTTTTCTTTTATAATGGGAAATTACTTTCACTGAGTCATACAATTAAATGTATGAAACCATAAAAGTATTCTGAAGTTGTCCCTTTCAAACTCTAACACTAACCATCCCGCCAATTATTACGAGAAGGTCACTGATTAGTGAAGAAGACAAAGTTTTAAAAAGCAGTACTTTGGGAAATTTTGATGATCTCCACAGAAATTCTAGAACAGCAAACACAAAGCACAGCAATATTGAAAAAAAAATTAAATCAAAACTATCAAATGTAGGCCAAAGGAGGAATGTAAAAAGCCTGGCATAAAGTCAACCAGGTACATTCAAGCTTTACCAGATCAAAAGAAAGTTCAGATTCAGGGGTGGAACCTTACAATATTTAAAAATACAAGTCATAGACTCAGGAAGAATTTTTAACACAGAATATTAGTATAGCAGCAATTAAAACAAACATGCTGAATCTCTGCAGGAAGGCAATGCTCCTCCATACAGATCAATAAAACTGTTCCACAAAGGCAAATTCTTACATGCTTGCAAAATGTGAGTTATTTCTTCACTTGTCCAAGTAGAAAATACTCAAGATAAATACAAATTTACAGAACACCAACATCTGAACATCAAGATACACCACAGTACTTGAAAAACAAGTTTGAAGGTCTTGTATCAGTTTTATGTGTTCAGTTCTATGTCTAGTTTCAATTATACCTGAAACTAGACTCTGCTTCATTTCTTGCTTATACTCTGGCACAGAAATTTTATGATATAAATATTCTCATTTTGATCTAGTGTATGTAATCATCTATTACATCTTTTAACCATAAACAAGATGACCATGTTTGAAGTTCACTACAGAAAGTCTGGTGTACCAGAACAGATTCGTCCTTCAGAATACACACACAAGTTCAAAGCAGTTCACTGGCAAAGCAAGATCTGAGAATTAAGCTACAGAGATAAAAGCACTTTAATGAAGCAAATTGCATGTTTTCATCAGCGAATAAAAGTACGCAACCAAACTTATCCATGTTCTGCCCTAACTTTATAAAAGTATCATTCCTAAATTACATATTCAGTCTTCTGTTGATGAAGTTTGTTTTGAGAATGAAATTTTAATTCAACCAGCCACGAGCCTTAAAAAAAGGAAAATAAAACATATATATCTGTTGTGTCAGCCCTTAGCACTGCAATTATGTCCCACACTCTCTATCACTCATACACTTATATGCAAAGAAATTAAAAATATGTAAATTCATCTCTTCTTTTCCCTAGAAAGTACACATATTACTGACTAAATGTCCATACAACAAACTGGAGGTTTTAAGAGCTGTAAGCAAAACACGTAAAAAACTCAACTGAACTTTACTTATCAGTTACGAAAGTAGGGCAAATCCAAGCTTATTTACACACTTTAAACTTTTGATCTCTGACAGAAAAACTACAAAACCCAAGTTAACACATCTTCCTCTACAAGTCCAAAACTCACTTTGAACTCGCTCTGAACCGACCAAGAGCACTGACAGTACCTGCTGTAGCTCTTTTTGATGTATTTACGTAACTATCTCAGAGCTTCCTACCATTTCTCATTCGCTGAGCTGCACACTTCACATGCTGCGCAGCAAGTTTCCCACAAAGCATCTTCAAAGAGCACAGACAAATGAAGCCCATTATGGGCTATATAAGCTGCAGTTCTGACAGTACAATTCATTTGGGGCACTTTCTCAAGCCCGAACAGTTTCACACATGGATTGCCACCATCTCAGTAAGTGCAGCCAGCTTGATAGTTGTTCAGTGACCTGACCTAAGTCTAAAATTAATACTCAAAAAGAGAAGCCTTCAAGCTACTTGTTCCAACTTGACAGACATTTTAATCCATTTAATAAAACTCATGCAGTTCCCCTTAAACAGGGTCCAAGACTGAAAGCAGATCGACACTTAATTTGCAATCTCTTCTCACAAAAATGTACCATGGGAAAAATGGTTAAGGACAAAATCATTTATAGCTTCCTATACATTCTGAAAAATCAGGAGAATTTTGGCATTTATTTCTGCAAAACCCTTCATCTGGAAGTTTCAGAGGCTTCAAGGAGAGAAAAACATACCTGCTATAGGCACGTATCCAACTCCTTGCTGATACACAGTGGGCATCAGGACCACTGGCTGGGGCTGCATCATCATGGCAGCTGGCAAAGACTTGATACAAAAAGCACAGATTAGAACTACTCAAGAAACAGCAGAACCACCCAAACCCAGCAATTAAAACAGCATTTGCAAACAAGCCATCACATTGCAAATCCATGTTTGATATTACAGGGTGACTACACTAAGTGCTAATCTATATTAAGCAACATCTCTGGCAAATTAACTGAACCAACATCTTTACATGACAGTTAGTTTGCCTGTAAATCAGTAAAAACACATCATGTCAAACTAGCCTTTTGCAAGAGTGTGATAAATTTTGTCACTGAAATTTTGTTACTGAGCAAATGATTTTAAAAGAGAGGTTTAATCAGCTTTTACACCTCAGTGACCTGAAATGAAAATACAACATGTTCATCACAAATGAAATACTAGAGAAAATCTGAATTTTTTTTTTTAATTATTTTTAAAAGCAGTACACTGCACCTAGAAGCAAATTTTACTTCAATTATTTTTAAGGCAAACCAGTACTTTAAAAAAAGCAGCAATTTAACTCCATTCCTTTTTACCACCACAATAACTGTTCAGTTTGATCCTTGAAAGTACTAAAAGGTCAGATTCTGTGTACAATATGTTCACAGGGAGGCAGTTTTCAAGGTTAATTACAAACTCATTTCTCCTAACTGTTCAGATCTGGGGCAAAATGTGAATTTCAAACAGCAGGGAACATCTGTTTCCAGTTGGGCACTCAGCAGCAGCTTGGAACTTCTGATGATGCACAAGTGTAGCAGAAAGCATTCAGGGCTGCACATGCTACGAACTTCTGATGATGCACAAGTGTAGCACAAAGCATTTAGGGCTGCACATGCTATATGTTACCCAACAGCTACTTAATACAACGGTGACAGATGAGCTGCTAAGCAGGCTGGTGTCAGTCTGCAATTCACGACCAGCAGCACCAAATGAACAAAAATGGCAAGCAGGCTGGTGTCAGTCTGCAATTCATGACCAGAAGCACCAAATGAACAAAAATGGAAGTAAAAACCAATGCCATCTGAAAGAGAATTCAAACTATTCAAGAAAGACCTAGGGCAGGGAAGAGTTTCCATTATTTTGCTTTTAAATTGACATGAATTTCTAAAGATTTGGGGGATAAATAAAGTTAGATTCTACAAAGCTTTATAAAAACTATTATTAAATTTAAAGTGACAGGGGACCATTTGACTGAGGATTTCTTTTTTATACTTCTAATAGCACCATGTTAAGCAAACTTTCCTGTCCAACCATCCAGGAGCCACTCTGGCACCCACCCCAGCCTTTATCTGCTGGGAGCAAAGCCCCTTCATGGTGGGTGGCTCCAGTGACCCAACATGTGCCCCGCTTGACTCCCTGCACACACCACTCTCACACAGCCAGACAAGGTTTCCTCATCAGCTCAGCCCCGGGTTTCCCATGGCAGAGTCTCACACACTTGGATCCTTAAAATAACTTAATCATTGTGCAGTAACACAGAAACTGCTTGAGCTGGTGCCCCTGGGGAGAGACCCCCAGCAAAGAAATCCCTAGGCTTTATTCCCTTACAGTCTGTGTGCCTGAGTCATCAGCACTGAGTATCCAGTCACTTGGCCACTGTCACAGATCCCTGTGCCCTTTGCTGTGCTGTTTGTGACCTTGTTGTCACCAGCTCACAGCCCTTTGCCTGGAGCTCCCACCATTTCCCCCCACCCAGGGCACAACCTGCAGCTCACACTGCAGCTGCACACCCAGCTGTCTGCACTGGGTATATTCCTCAACAACAGGAATAAGCTGAAATTTTGTAACTGCAAAACAAGATAAATATCTATTTACCACCTCACTAAAAAGTATTTACTGCCTTAACTAATATTTTTGGCTGCTATTCCCAACGTTAAGTATAATTATTTTAAATGCTAACACACACATACACCCAATATGGTACAACAGAACTACTTCAGCCTAAAGTATCTCCCTCCCACTACTTAAGCAGCTTCTCTCCCTTCCTCCTCCCACCCCAAACTTGGCTTACCGTGTATGACATAACCAGATTAATCATTCCTTCCTTGTCATCACCTTGCCTTCCACTCAGGCTATACCATTCATCCTCCACGTTTCCTTGTTTCAGAGACTCAGGAATTGTGATGTGTGTCCAAGCAATGCGGTCATCCATTGAAAAGGCTCGCTAGAAAAGAATTTCAAAATATTATCAAGTGCATTGGGCCTGGAAAAAAATCCCCAAATTATTCTAATACTTCAGTTTTATGCTACTTCATTTTGTTAATTTTTAGTCCTTTTGAAACTACTGAAGTGTCAGTAAATATATTGAAAGCTCCTTTCCAACAAGGATAAATGATGCTTTAAGTGGGACTACAGATTGATTGCAGATATCAAATAGGAAGAAATTGAAAACTTGAAGCAGAAAATTTCTAGAAATACATCATACTAATATCAGCACAGTCTGTGTGAATCTTGTGACATCACATCAGAGGCTGTTACATGAATGTTAACAGCTTCTGTTTACTGTGAGAGGTTGTGAACTCCAGTAATTCAAGAGCAGATACAAGTACTGATCTGCCACCCCTACTGAAGCAATGAAACACACTTGAATCAATCAACTAAGTCATAAAATATCATGCAAAAGCCTCACTTGTGTAATGAACACACATCTGCTGCAGTGTCATGCTTTACTACATAGAGAGAGGTGGCAAAAAAAAGGCAAACCTTAAGACTCTAGCCTCAGTTGTAGCCTCTTAGTGTCTCCTAATAAATCCTAGTGACTACACACATTCTCTATTTTATGGTTTTATTCTCAGCATTTCCAAGCTTGGGAAAGCTTCCAAGTTCCTCCTACGTTAGAACTGCACTGAAGAATTTTCGAGTAAATCAGCATTGTACAAACAGGCTATTTTGAACAGGGACAGAGCAGGATATAAGGGTGCAGCACATTCTAGATAGCCGAAAGGAGCTTGAATATCACGCAGATTTTTGCATCTCTTCCTTTGCAGGCAACCCTGCTAATGCCCCTTATCAGCTATCAAAGGAAAAATAACAGTTCTGACATTCTTGGGGAAGAGCTAAACCTTATGTATTGCTGCTTTTGGCATTCTGAAAAGTGTTTGTCATCCCTCAGAGAACACAGCTGAGAAACTGTCTTTGGTAACTGACTCCTTTTCTGCAAGGTTTCACCCAAACCTCAGTCCAAACAGGAAACAGGGAGGAGGATAAGAAATATATAGCAGTTCTGACCTCATCAAATATCTCTAGATAAAAAGAGTCCACACCCGGGGGAACAGTGCACTGAATGACTTTGTTCCAGCGGGGGTTCTTGGCTCCATTATGTGCTGTTGGAGTTTCATACACAGCATATCCGAGCCGTATTCGACAATACGGATCCATGCGCGTCATTCCGTAGTTCTTGGCCAGTTTTGCCTGTAAAGAAAAGAAATCCAGTAAGTGTCTAATACTGACATTAACTTGAGAAGTTAATTACTGTTAGGTCCCCATAAGAATCAAATATTGAACAAAGGACTAGATTCAGTGATGTGGGAGATGGGAAGGAGGAAAAAAAACACCAAAGAACCAGCATTCTGATTAAAGCATAAAGCAATGACACCATTAACTGTCTGGGAGACCCTGAAAAGGGAACATGTTTTTAACCTGCCTGTTGTAGAAAATACACATCTTCACCATCGCTAACATAAGTTACTTCATACCTAACCAAGAGATACATGATTACAAGGAAATTGTTTGCCTAGGTATCTGCTCTCCAATACACAATCACAAGCTAAATAGGACAGGCAGCCTATCCTCTTCCACTGAAGTTCTTTGCTGAAATACAAAAATCCAGTAACATCAAGAATATCCCACAATACAAAAGCAGTTCAACTGAGGTAAACTCTAATAGTTCATACTTTTCAAAGTGATTAAAAACCTACTTATTTCAGCATGTGCATTTGATATTACTTAATTCAGTGGGCATCTTCAGTCCTAACATTACTACAAAAACAAACGATGTTTTCATCAGAAGAGAACCAGAAGAAATCCAAAACACTTTTGCTATAATATCAGAAGAATAAGACAGAACAAGTTGCTGACACTCCTGAAGACAACACTGAGCACTGTTGCACAGCTGTGCCCAAGCACAAGTCAGGCTTTTTGGACATGCTGTTTCTCTGACCTGTACTAAGCAGCCTATAGTTCTTTTTATAGCCAAGCAAATGACAAACCATGGTGCCTAAAATGCCTCCCACCTACAGGATGCTTATAGAACTCACAACAGTTGAGACTTGCATAACATTTATTATGATGGCTGCACCTCAGGCTTGGAAAGCCCTTTTCTCCTTCAGGGCACTGGTTCATCAGTTCATACATCAGAGCTGGTGCAAAAGGTCTCAAACTGTTTCTTGTAAATGTGGACTTAAAAACTAAAGTAGGAAAACTGGCATCTAAAATACAGACCCTCTTGACTCTAAAATCAGGAGATAAAACAGTTTATCATAAAACTTCACCAAGAGGAGACAATCAACTGTGCTTAGACAAACTGACCACTATTTCTACATAACTGTAAGGGGAAAAAAAAGGCAGTAAATTACCTTCCCAGAAACTTTTTCTGATCTTCCACCAGTTTATTAGTAACAGAATTAAGGCATGCTGCTCTATACATTTTACCAACACAATCAACTTTTCATCTTCTACAAGTTAACTGTATCATGGCAAGTCTCCTATTCAGAATGCCACATCTCACCATGCAGCCAAGATTCCCTAGCATTCTGGCATAAACTCCCAGACAGGTACAGAAGACTATCTCTTGGGACACCACAGGGTTCTACTGCCATTCAGAAGGCCTTGACAGGCTGGAGAAGTGTGCAGATAGGAATCTCAAAGTTCAACAAATGAAAATGCAATGTGCTGCTCCTGATGAAGAACAACCACATGCACAATAAAGATTGTGGGCCAAGTGGCTGGAGAGCAGCTTTGCTGAGGAGGAGCTGAACCTCAAGCTGGAAATAAACCAGCAATGCTCCCTTGGACCAAAGACGACAGGCAGCATTCTGGGCTGCATTAGGAAAAGCAGAGCAAGCAGATCAAGGGAGATTCCCTTCTACTCATCACTGGGAAGACCATGCCTGCAGCACTGCACTCTGTAGTTCTAGACTGCACAGTAGAAGACAAGGTCACACCTGAATGAGTCCAGCAAAGAGCCACTAATGAGATTAAGGGTTTCACAGAACAGCTGAGGTTGGATGGGACCCCTAGACACTGCCTAGTCCAAACTCCCTGCACAAAGTAGGGTCAAATGATCAGGCAAGTTCCAAGTGCCTCCATGGATAAAAACTCCACAAACCTTTAGGGCAACCTGTTCTGATGTTTAACATCTCTCACAGTAAGAAAGGTTTTTCATATAGTCAATTGAGAGTTTGCTGTATTTTGATTTGTGCTCACTGCACCTCTTGTCCTTCTTCTAGATAGCACTGAAAAGAGCCTACCTGTCTTCTTCATAAATGCCTGATGGCCTGGACTACTTGTTGATAAGATTCTCCCAAAGCCTGTTCCTCAGCAATCTCGGCCGTTCCTTGTGTATAACATCCTATTTAATCCTTGATTAAGGGAGTGGCTGGGGGGGTGGAGTGCATAGGGGATAAGGCTGGAATGAGGTTTGGACTAAATATACTCCAGAGGTCCCCTCTAACCTCAGCTATCCTTATCCTGTGATTCTGTAACAAGTGGTTACTTACAGACATGGCATTAGGAACAGCCATTAAGTCTCATTATTACAGATTTTTATCTTGTCTGCACAATGACCTAAAAATAAGTAAAGACTGAACCTGATAAAGACCAGTATCAACTCTATCAGTTCACCTGTCCAAACAGGAATCTGGTTGTTTCTGTAATAGAACCACTCAAAGTGAGCTGCAAAACTCCTTTCTGAACACTGCACTGTCTGCCCCCTTTATCTGTTCCAGGGACTTTTACTATCTATACCGATTGGATCAATATCCCATGACAAAAAGCATCTCAAGATGTCCCAGCAAATAGCCAAAGATGAACAACTACGGAGTAGCATACAAGCTGCCAGAAGCTGCTAGAAAGTTAAGAGAGACATGGCATGATGTTTGATAAATGTTTCATTTCCTTATACACCTGAGGTTTAACCTGAATCTTCTATTCCTAGCTCTGGAATAAAATTAGACTAAAGCTCCTATGCTCTCGGTAACATTTTTCTGCTGTTCCAAGTTGCAAGCTTCCAGTCTTACACTTCTCTGAACACCAACCAGGAAACACATCTGAACTAGAAAAAGGGCTGCAACAGAATGCAATGAATGAGTTCAAGCGTCCAGGCTTCCCCAGTTTTCAAGGGAAGGATATTGGCTGTGAAGGAACAAATTGACCACTGAAAGACACAGAAACAATCGATCAGTATCTCTTTCCCTAAGAGACCTTATATATGTTTACACCCCAGTAAGGACCTCACCATGAAAGCTGTAACCATACATGTACTACTCCAGCCTTGGTGCTAAATTTTAGGATAAATCTCTTTGGAATCTTTTTAGAGAATGACTTGAAAAATAGCACTTGTAAATATATGAGGTGTATTAAGCTAGTAAGAAGGACATCAAGAGTGTTAATATAGATAAACAGAATTGTGCTAGGACAGACAAATTTTTAAACCTGAAATCTTATGCACAATGAATGCAGCAATACAGTACTGCCAAGACATAAAAGAAAGGATAACAAGGGAAAAGATGAAGTAGAAAATAAGAGCCAGGACTGCATACTTGTGATCAATATAAAGCCTGGAGAAACACTAGGAAAACCAGGAAATGTATTAGAAGACATGGGGATGGAACAGAGCAGACAGTTAAGGAAAAATATATGCGGCAACCGCAGCTCCCTATAATATTCTCAAAATTGCTAATGCCTTCCAATAATAAATGTTTCTGCAGGAAGCCTTCTTAAACAGAAGGTTTCAGAGGAATCTGCTCACAGCAAAGAAACCCCATGAGTTTATTAGATTATGCACTGTGATAGCAAGGTTTACAGGAAATTGCTGCAGCATGCAGCTACGAAACATGAAACTGGACAAAATGCTGATGCACAGAGGCAATGAAGCTGCAAAAACTTGGAGAATGGCTCATTCCCCATATACAAGTAATTTAGTAACTCAAATTCCAACACAAAGTCTTTTCATGGCCAATGATCTAAAAAAATTAGTTGCAATAAATATTTAAAATTACTTAATTGTACAAAGATAGTACAATTTATACCTGTACTACAGTAATGCTGAGTCTGCCCACTGTGCCCATTGGTCCTCCATACTGTAGCTGCTGAGCTGCCTGGGCATCCAGCTGGATTTGCTGTTGCTGCTGGGTTGGGGTAATGCGAAGAAAATCTTGAGGAAGCTCACCAACATATACCTTAAAAGAAAAAAAAAAAAAAGAAGAAAAAAAAGACTTCAAACTTAGTCATTTATAATGAGAAAGGGAATAATATAAATCAAAGAAAAACATAACAAAAACATTCAGCAGAATTCAGTCTAGTTTTGACAGCATGAACAAAGAGCTAATTACGTGACAAAACTGCCAACTCGTGTAGAGAATGTTCTCATACTCAATAACACCAATTTCCAACATAAACCTCTGAAAAAAAGAGGACATACAGAGCCACAGCTGCTCTGCAACTAAACATTTAAGTAGCCCATGCAAAAGTCAGAGCTACCAAGTTTTGCATCACATTTGCATGTGACACCTGATGGCACCCAGTTCTTTCACGTATTCATCACTCACATTGCATCCAATCATTCCTGTGACAAGACACAGCACACTGCTTTCATTTGAAAGGGTCACTTTCACAGTCACCTTCAAGACAGACTGCAAAAGCAGTATTTCCTGTGAACCAAATCCTGAAACAGAACAAAGATGCCCTAATGCTTTTCCAATGTTAAACATGTCTGACCTGCAACTAACCTAGGGGACAAAATTCCACCATGCTCAAAACCATAATGGAGGAACTAAAAGTCTGGTTTATTGTGAGAATGAGCCATGACAAAAAGTAGAAGTATACTAGAGGAACTCTGCCACATGAGCCAATATGAATCAGCACTCACTACGTATCCCCTATTAACTTTACAGTAAAAGAAGGGAAAACTTCTACTTACTACCTGTCAATTCAACAATTCAGGTTGGTTTTAGGTATTAAATGCTCAGTGAACATTACCAAAACACATTTAGGGAAATGGTCATATTTAAACAACATGCATACTATAACAAAAATATTTAAAATGCAAATAAAGTATCATAGAAAATTTACAATTAAGCTATACTCATTTCTGTTCACTACAGACTTGTTCACCTACTTAATACAGAACTGTCAACCTCATCAAGGCAAAAGACAAAGCAATTCCTTATGTTGCAATCCCAAGCAAGATTACTCAACTGTGTATGTGACCTACAGAATGCAATTTGGAAAGTTAACAGGCCCCTAGGACATAGCTTTTCTAAACTAGGCAGCATTTGCATGTCAAGATTGCATCTTGGAGATAGAAACTGCAGCTCTTGCCAAATCACATGTTGTATGACAATTTTGTATGACTATCTGAGAGCCTCAGGATCCTGGCAACAGTAGGTGTCACATGCCAGAAAGGAAGTTTATCTAAAAGCTCAGGAGGAAGCACTGACTGCTTGCTGCTAGGCTACTGGGAGGGAGAGAGGGGAAGCAGTTTTGCTTGCAAGTATCTTGCAATTTTACAATTAAAATCCTAAGTAGGTGAAGCTGTAAATAACGGGAAGAAGAACCAGGGGGCAGAGAGGGAGAAAACTAAGCTAAAATATGTTAATATTAAAAAAGAATTATTTTAATTCAGCTGGAAATTAGAATTGGTCTTATGACAGCCTTCTTATTAGAATGTGTATTATTAAAAAGGAGTTGGTTTAAAAATAAAATACAACCCATTTAGGAAAGACTTGAAATGCCCCCACAATTAGTAAGGCAATGGCATTTACAACACAGCAGGTTCCCCCCTCCAACACTGCTCCTTCAAGAAATTTCAAATCTGGCATTACTAGACATCATAAAGATTTTCCATAGTCAGAAGCAGTGGCTGCAACCTTTCCATATATGCAAGCTCCCTCTGGCACTTCTCAGAAAACAGGACAGCCTCTTCTGTCTCCACCATCTTAAAAGGGACATTGGAAAGCTCAAGACATTCACAACAGAACTTGAGTATATCTTCCACTTCTTAAATTTTGTTTTATCTAAGTCATCCAAATACTGCTCCAAAGAAAATATATAAACTAGTCTTGGTACTGAGGTCCAAAAGGGACAGAGAAAGTCTTCTAACAGAATCTGAGCTGATTTTAGGTCATTCAGTTGCCTCACACGAAGCTACGTTCTTATCCTAGAATTGCACACCAGACATATGTAGAAACTGTAAACAGCTGTTGTTAAGTAAATTCTCAAAGATCCAAATTGCAAAGCCTTCCAAAAGGCTGAGTGGGGAACAGAAGATGTATATGCTCATCTTAAACGTTCAGTTCTGAGATCTGGTACACAAGTCCTGGTGATACAGTCAGTAAAATATGTAGGAGATGCTTGTTGAGAAAAACCACACTACTCGGTGAGCTCTTACGCTAATTCTCAGTTGATTCCATATTGATGGCAACAACACAGTAGTGTGCAACCTTTTTATCTGCAAAGAAACCAGGCCAACTGACATCTTCCTCAAAGCATTCAAAAGCAGGCACATAACTGCCACTTCCAAACCTGAATGAAGAATAAAAAGTTACATAACCAGAATGCAACCATAGTTATTGCTTTTAAAGCAAGGAGAACATAAAAGGCAGCGTGTGCCACTGATCCTACTCCACTACCACTTTAAAACAAATGCACTACCCTCTACCCTAACAGCATTTAAGAAAGAATGTGAAATTCAAAGGTGTTCTGCCACTAACTGTAGAATAAAAAATTAACACCACTTAGCAAGAGGACAGGGATAGGGCTACAATTCAGAGCACAGATGTTTAGCAGGCATTCATAAAAAATAAGCCTGCTGTATAACTGCTTCCTAATAAACTTTATTGACAGCACTGATTATCAAAAACATGGACTAGCTAGAAACAGAATAATATTGCCCTTCCCCCAATTTTGGGGCTCTTCAAAGTGAAGCTCTGCAGGTATAAGAACTGCATCTCAACTGCTGCAAACTGACGGCAGTGTGATGTTCTATAGCTATTTGAAGCAACTGAGGACAGGGGCTGTGCCAGTCTCACCATCCAGGTTCTTTTCACCCCCATTACTCATGCAACATTAGACAGTGCCAAAGCAATCGTGAAGTATGTTAGTGCAGAGGGCTGGTCAGAACAAAGTGAAACAAGGGTTGGGGGTAAAGGGAAGTGGAGGGAAGTCGTCAGAACCCTCAGGTCACTAACTGATCACACAAGTGCTGGTACCTGCATAAGGGAGGGAACACAGAGCCCAAGACAATCACAAATACCCTGACTTACAGAACCATTTGCCCAAACACAATACACTTAGGGAACTGTAACTAAGGTTTCTAACACTAGCAATTACCCAGGAAGTCCAATGTGAAACTCCTTTGAAACATGAAAGAGCTTTAAACACCTAACAACTAAAAAAAATTCTAACCATTCTTCTTTAAATTATTTTACTGTTTTTAAGAAAAAAAAATGAGAGAGGCAGAATTTTGAACTATTATTCTATGCTTTGCACACTAAAGAAAAAATTAGTGCCAGATAGGATGCATCCAGAGGTCCTGAAAGAGCTGATATTTGTTCAAGGCTGCTCTCTAACATCTTGGAAAGGTCATGGAGATTAGAGGAAGTCCTTTATAACTGGAGAAAGACAAATCTCATATCTAGCTTTCAAAAGGGCAAGAAGGATGACCCGAGGAACCACAGGCAGGTCAGCTTCACTTCAGACACTAAGAAATTTGTAGAGCAAATCCTTCTGGAAGACATTTTTTGACACACGGAGAAAAGAAACCCCAGGGATTAGGAATAGCCAGCCTTTATCAAGGCTTCAGAAGGAAAAAAAGCCTACTGAACCATTTGACTTCTCCAGTGAAATTATTAAAAACTGTGAATAAGGAGAGAGCAGAAGGTCATTACAATCCAAATGGGTGGACTACTGGATGCATGAAAAACTGGCTGAGGAACTGAGCTCAGAAGCTGAAGTTCAGTGGTTAATGACACTGGAGGGTGGCTAAAAGCACAGTTTTTCAGAGGTCTGTACTGAGACTAACTTATGTGTCTAATATTTTTCCTCAGTAACCAGCGGTGAAAACAGAATGCACCTTATCAGTTTTGAGGAGGACTCTAAATCTGGGGAGAAATGACTGCTATACTTGAGGAAAGGACCAACTAGAGAGCAGGAAGAATTTGCTTGCAGGAATCTCATCAAACTCAACAACAAGAGCAAAGTCCTGTACTTTGGACAGAAAAATCCCTGGCACAAATACAGACTGGAAAGCAGCTGGCAGGGCTGTACCTCTACAGAGGAGCAGAGCACTCTCACAGCAATGAAACCTAACAGAAGACTACACTGGATCAACAAGAGCCTAGCCAATGTGCTGAGGAAAGCAATTGCTTCCCTTTGCTCAGCACTCATTAGATCACATCTGGAATACTGCAACCTGTTTGGGGTGAGCAGTACATGAAAAATTAGAAACTTGAGTGATCCCAGCAAAGATCCACCAAGATGGCCCATGAAAAGGGCCACAGAACAAGACTGGTGAGGACAGACTGAGGATTTGTATCAGGTAGAAGAAACTTAGAATGCACTTTGTAGCAGCTTTTCAATATCTGTGAAAAAGTCACTGAGAAAACAGAGCCCCAGGTTCTCTTCTGCGATGCAATGCAATAAGAAAGGAGATCTCAACCATCAAACTGAAATGGGGGAGATTCACATGAAACAAGGAAGGAGCAAAAAAAAAAATCTGCTAAGTATGGCAGAAACCATGGTAATCAAGTATGAGTTAAAAATTACAGATAGCCTAAGTGTCCATATGACATCTGTGTCTATGCCTGGAGAAGAAAATGTTCCAGGGAGACTACAGAGCACTTCCCAGACCCCAAAAGGGCCTACAATAAAGCTGGAGAAGAACTTTTGACATGAGCATGTCGTGAAAGATAGCAGTTTTGACGAGTCTCAAGACAAAACTCAGTCACTACTCATCAGAGTAGTGATTATTAGGGAAATTAGGAACAGAAATCTGTGTAGTCCCAGTTTGGTACCTGATCTAATTTTGGAGGACCTGACATATTTTCCAGCATGGTGAATAATCCCAGAGAGTAATTTTGGATGCAACTGGGGAATCACAAAGAGATCTTAACCTGAACCCTCATCAAAAACTGTTTGTCAATACTCTCACATGCAAAAGGTACATTTTGCAGCCTTTACATATTCAGTTGTAGTTTAGATTTTCTTTTAAAAAAAGCTGTTCTGTTCTCAAAAGATCAGAAAAATGTGAAAACATGCCAATTCCATAACATCCTGAAAATGACCAGAGAAATCTATATTCTAGCAGAGTATTTACAGTAAAAGATAAGATGAATTCCAGTTCTGCTTCACCTGAAAAAACAAACAGCAATCAGGAAATTTAATTACTCATCAAGCAAGCATCATCACAGATTAGAAAGCTCAGGTATAAGACTGGCAACAGCACACTTTAGTTTCTTGCCTGCATGAAACAACCTGGAAGACTTTCTTGCCTGTTCAAACAGCCAGAACTGTTCTCTCCAGCACTGAAGAAACAAGTGTTTCCCAATCCTTTAGCACCATTTAGTGGCTATTCATTTGTAATGCAGTTGCATAAATAGAAACAAGTAGAATTCTATCCTCCTCTCTAGAGAGAATTAAGAAAGGCTGGCACGTGCCTATCAACATCCTGAGCTCTGAATGGCTACTTAATATTGCACAATGTATTCACTCCTTTGAAAACCTTCAAATCTCTGAAGAGGATTAGGAGGAAAAACACAGCAACTTTAGGAACACATTGGGAAAAAACCCCAAACAACCCAAAATCCAAACTCCAGAAAGCCGAAGTTGCAGGAGACAAATCGTCATATAACTTGCTATTTATCAGGCTTCAATCAAGTTCAGGAAACGAAAGATTGCCAAGAGGTTATACAGGAGGACCTGGGAACTTCTGAAATAAGACATCTAGAAGACCAACACTCTAAGGCTGAGATGCAGTTCCTTTCAAACATTTAAGAAGAACTAGGCAGTTATGACAGTCAAACATCTGCAAGATCAGAGTCATGTTCAAGAAGGTTCTCACTAAAATCCGATAACAGCCCAGGAAGAAGATTTCACCAAGCTAAAACGAGCAGATATTAAAAGTACTCCACTCAATGCCAAGAAGGTGCTCAGCACCACAGGCAAGTTTCTCCCAGACAGGAATTCCACTCCATTCCAGAGACAGAAATATGTGCATAATTTCACCTCTGCAAATCAGGATTACTGTTCAGCTTTAGCCAAACCACTGAGTTTCTTACCAACCCCGTCAATCTCCCTAACTTTCTCCAAACATAAACTAAAGGGCAACTATAAGTGAACTGTTAAACTGACTCTGTTTTTTTTCAGGTATTTACATTATTTTGAGTTTTTCCTATGTAAAATGTTACAGATAGACAGAATTCTATCTGGATGCCACCACACACACAACAAACCTTTTTGGGGATAGCAACTACCTCATTCACCACAGACTCACTGAGAACAGCAGCTGTTGTTGCCTTTTCATCATACCATCAAGAAACACAAAAAACTTAATTTACTCCTTCACCTTAATTCCTCCCCTTGAAATTTTTATTCCAACCACATAACTATCGCCACAATCTGCTGTAAAATGAAACTGTTCAGGAAGGCCAGGCAAATAAGGGGTTTTAAGGAACTAAAACTGATGGTCATGTAATATTGCTGTCATGAGATAACAGCAGCAGTGTAGTTTAATTATTCACCTCCCTGGTCTTCCTACAAGGCTACATACACACAAAAAAAACCCAAAAAAACAACAAAACCAAAAACAGCTGTTTCTACAAAATGTAATACAGCTGTTTAAACTGATTGCTTAAAAAAAAAAAATCATTTCACCTACAAAGCAGTGTCACATTGTCAATTACCACCAGATCCTTCCGGACAGGAGGAGCAAGCACCGCACATCAGTCAAGAGCTGATGTCGTACTCGGCAGAACATCCCGGCGTGAGACAAAACAAAACCACCCCAGGGCAAATCCAGGCAGTGACACATTCCCAATAAACTGTCAGCACTAGCTCCCAGAGGCTGCTCGGTGGTTTTCGCGGTCCGTTTGGAGCCTGCGAGGCGCGTCCTACCAGCAGCTGCGGGGACAGCGACCCCCGCGTGCCCCGCAGAGCCAACGGCACCGGGAGCTGCCCCACTCGCTTCAGCTTCGGCCGCTCCCTCCTCGGGAAAGCCTTTAGACAAAGAACGCGCAAACAGCGC
>NW_008666378.1:63458-70942 GCF_000695815.1 Acanthisitta chloris | reverse complement strand
GGAGAAGCGCCTCGGCGGGCGGAGAGAGGTGCTGGTGACAACAGAGGGCACTCTCGTCCTTGCACTGCCACAGATCCTCCGCTTCAATGTCATGTTCATTTAGAAAATGCAAATAGGGAGCCGAATCCGTGTTCTCTGCATCCCGCCCGGTGTCTCCTGCGGGACCGAGCGGCGATGCCTGCGCTCAGCGAGGTGTGAGTGCGAGGGAACACCCACACACCCCGCGGGAGGGAAGCAACGGCACCAGCTTCTGCAGGAGACACTTGGCTTTGTGGAAGTTTGCTCTAAATCCACAGAAAGTCAAGGATTGTTTTTCCACCGGAGGCTTGCATTCTCTAGGAAGATGAAGCGCTTGTCCCTCCCAGCTTGTGCTGCAGCTGGCAGCACATGGCCAGCACAGGATCCCTTTCAGAGTGTTGGGATAGGAGATTCAGTCCCAGCAGAGATAAGAAATCCTTCAGTGTTGCTTCTGTAAATATTGCAGTTGTCCCTCCAGTTAAACAGCAGCCGTGTATGGTGTCTTTGCACTGCTGAAGCCACTGGAAAGAGACCCTCTGCTTTCCCTTTGGTCATCTCCTTTTTCATGCATCTTTCCTCTAACTGGAGCTGTCTTGTATGTCCTGTTATAGAATCACAGAATCCCAGAATGGTTTGGGTTGGAAGGACCTTAAAGATCATCCCGTTCCACTCCCTGCCATGGACCTTTCACCAGACCAGGTTGCTCCAAGCCCCAACCAACCTGGCCTTGAACACATCCAGGGATGGGGCAGCTTCTCTGGGCAACCTGTGCCAGTGGCTCAGCACCCTCACAGGGAAGAATTTCTTCCCAATATCCCATCTAAATCTTCCCTCTGGCAGTGTGAAGCCACTCCCCCTTGTCCTGTCCCTCCAGGCCCTTGTCCAAAGTCTCTCTGCTTTCCTTACATTACCCCCAGCCCATACCTCCTCCTTCCTCTGTGGCATCTCTGCATGATGATCTATGCAAATATTGCATTTGAAAGTACAATAAGGCTCCAGGAAAACTCCTGCTGAGCTGTTCAGAGTGAAAGCCCTTGGGCTGGAAAATACATTTATTTTTTTTTAAATGAGGGCAATTTGCTCTTCAGTATTTTGCAGCATTTTGTTCTCTGAGGTTTTTCCAAAGAGCTTTTTTTATTAGAGTCATCTTGTCCCAGCCCAGGCAATGTCAGCAGGCAGGTTTGAAGGTGGGGCACTGAGAGCCGTGGTGGGACATGGTTTCAAGCTTAGCAGCTAAGTTCTGGGCCCTAAAGGTGAGTGGGAAATTGCTATCTTAGAATCTCAGAATCATTTAGGTTGGAAAAGACGTCCAAGTTCAGCAAGTCCAACCAACCAATCACCACCTTGTCAACTAGACCAAGTGCCACATCCAGTCATTTCTTTAATACCTCCAGTGATGGTGACTCCACCATCTCCCTGGGCAGCCCCTTCCAGTGCCTGACCCTCTCCATGAAGAAATTCTTCCTGGAATCTTGCCCAACAGGGAAACAGTGCACAAAAAATAAGCCAAGTCTTCCTGCTCCAGTGCAAGGATTCCTCCAGTGAGCAATTTTGTGGCTGTTATTCCAACAATGTTTCCAAGGACCAAAGAGATTTTGGGGAGTATTTTCATCAGGCTGTGTTTTGGTTGGGTTTTTTTGCCAGTGTAAGCCCACTTTGAAGTGTTGCATCATGTCCTGACAGGCTGAATATCACTTTGTTGCAAGAAATAAAAGCAAAATCCATCAGCACCTGGTAGATTCTGGAGTTCCCTTCCTTATCCAGGGCAGAGCCAGGCACCCTGTGTTTCAAAGCCACTCAAGTGACTTAATATGCCACTAGAACCTATCAATTATTAACAGCTATTCAAGATGTTCCCAGAGCACAACCTGACAAAACGCAGTGGAGGAAAAGCACAGAACTGTTTTCAGCTCCAGTCTTTTGCTGTGTAATAGATTAGGATTTCTCTTGGCTTGAATCCTTTTTTTTACAGGAAACCTGTTCCTGTTCCCACAGCAAATGCTCCTGTGTGTGTTAGGTGTCCCAGGAGTTTTTTTCCTTGTGGCTGCTGCTGGGTTTTGTCTGTTTTCTGTCTTCAATTTGCTTTTAGAAATTAGCAGTGTTGTCACCTTGAGCCAGTTGTCATGTTTGCAGCTGATTCCTTCCTTGCTGCTGTCTGTAGCACAGGCTGCAAAGTACTGGTGCTTGGAGAGGGGAAGGTTTCCTTTTGACCCACCCCAGGACCTAGGAAGTTCATGGCACAGAAATCACTTTCTCCAAAGATTTGGGTCTTTCAATTCACTCCTTCTCCTTGGAAAGGCAGTCAGGAGGTTAAAATATGACCCACTTCTCCCCACATGTCCATCCAAGCAGAAGCAAAACAGGATAGAATACTCTGAAAATTAGGGGCTGCCCATGGGGTTCTGCTGAGGGGAAAAAGCCATTTAGTAGCTCTTGAAGCTCTGGGTCTGTGGCTCTGAAATGCAGCTTCACCCAGACTCTGCCCAAGGAGAACCTGCTGGCAAATCCTGGCCAGGTCTGAGTCATGAAAGGCACAGAAGGGAGACACCAGATTCTTAAATGTCACTGCTTTCATGTCCTCTCTAAGCTCACCTGAGTGCAGCACCTGATTCTCCATATCCACACTGACCAGGACAAGAAATTCTGGACTCAAAGTGCTTGAAACAGAGTGACACATTCTCCTCATGGCAACACATTTGTTAGAATTTGGCTCAATTTTACTCTGAGTGTGACACAATTTTCTTTATTTAATATTTCTTTATTACTTAAGCATCATTATCCTTTTTATCTCCTGGCTGCATACCCCAGCACCACCTTAGCAGGGTGATGGAGAGAAAACACAGCACATTCATCTAAATGATAGATAGGGAGAAAATGTGGTGAATTAGTTCAGAGGAGAGAAAATACAGACAATTATTTTACATAAGGCAATGTCTGGGACTGACAAACCTGCCTGAGAGCGACAGAAGACATGAATAAAGAGATTAAAGAGTTTGGAAGTGAAATTTCTGTTTTAATATCAACAAAGTGTTGCATTTCAGCTGAAGAAATCAACATACAATAAACATTTCAGCCTCAGGAGCACTGATGGTTGGCAAAAGACTGAGACCAAAGGGTATCTAAGAACATGGGCAATGGGTTTATGTTGGCTCATATCCTTGAGGTTAGAAATGTGTCTGCTGTTTGGAATCTAATCACCCCTTCCTAGAATTTAATAGATTCAGATAACATTAATTATTTGTAGCAGCATTAGCATTTCATTTTAAAAGGGAGTTATTTCCCAAACAAAACAAAACCTAAATTGAGCTATTCCAGCATGGATGAAAATACCATTTAAAGCTTTATTTCCCAGCCTGATATCTTGGAGGCAGAATGTGTTTGACTAGATACTTCCAGGAATCATTGAATCCTTTAATAGATTCAGATAACATTAATTATTTGTAGCAGCATTAGCATTTCATTTTAAAAGGGAGTTATTTCCCAAACAAAACAAAACCTAAATTGAGCTATTCCAGCATGGATGAAAATACCATTTAAAGCTTTATTTCCCAGCCTGATATCTTGGAGGCAGAATGTGTTTGACTAGATACTTCCAGGAATCATTGAATCCTGGGATGGGTTGGGTTGGAAGGACAGCTCTTCTCTTCTCATTTCACCCCCTGCCATGGGCAGGGACACCTTCCACTAGACCAGGTTGTTCTAAACCCCATCCAGCTTGGCCTTGAACACATCCAAGGATGGGGCAGACACAGCTTCTCTGGGCAAAGGAGAAAATTAAGGACATTTCTGCTTACACCACAGCAGGGACGGCAAACTGATCACACACATTGTAGAAACACTTGGAGATTGGGAATAATTAGTTCCAATTTCTCTCCTGCCCTAATCCAAGCTGCCATATCCCCTAGGGCAGGAGGTAGTTGGGATCTGCTGCCTTCCTAAGTCTCTCCATGAGGACATTCAGTGGCAGTGTTGGGCCAAAGCTGTGCTGTGGTAGGACTTGTTTTGGGAAGGAGCTGCCTGCAGCAGGACTGGAAGCAGGAGCTGGTGAGAGCCTGGTCGGGCTCTGGATTAGGGCACATGGGCTCTGAGCGCTGGAACAAACCCAAGTGCAGGCCCCTTCCTGCTGCTGGCAGCTCCTCATATGGGCATGGGCACAGGCAGCTCTTGCATTACTTAAAAGAGAAAGCAGTGTGGTTCTTCAGCCCTTCACTGGAATAAACTGGTTTAGTTCCAGGAGGGAAATGAAATTACCCTGACGTTTACCAGCAGCAAATCTGATCTTTTACTTACAACAAGAGATATTCTCTCTTTAAAACCTAATCAGTATTCGACTTTCAAATTCCACTTAGCTGTTTTCTTTTAATGTCTTTTTGTCTTATTAGATTCCCTTATGCTCCTCCGAAACATCATCTCGAGGTCTATTTTGGGAGCAAATGAAACACCTGGCACGTGAGTGTGGGTCCCAGTGGTGAGCGTGGGGGTGTGGGAGCACAGCTCTGAATCATCATTAAGTCTTTGGAGTTTGTTGAGTCTCCTTGCCCAAATTGCCTTCCCACGTGCAGGATATGGTGTTCTGTGCCCCAGACCTGTGGGAAAGATGAGTCACACACGTTTATTTTTGCTTTCCAACAATTGCTATCAGTCAGGGAATTGTGTCCTGTGATTCTTCAAAATTGAAAGCTGTGTGTGGCTGCACCAAACTCTCCTGCATAAAGCAAGGGCTGAGCTGCCTTTTCCTTACTGTCTTTAATTTATTCAGCTTAAAGGAGCCACGTGGTGATAATCAGGCAGTGTGCTGCTGGCCTGATGGAGTTCTGCTTAAAAGGGAAAGGTAAAGAATTTCCAGAGAAGCCTCTTCTGATTCTCTTGGTTCGAGAGGATAGCAGGAGGAGCCTCAGCATGGACAGCAGTTTTACAGCACTAACAAATTCCACAACTAACAGGAAAACAATCACTTTTTCACCCAAGGCTGCTGCTTTCTCTGCATGCAGCCCTGAGGTTTGCTGTGGTTTGGAACCATAGGCCATCAATGAGCCTCATTTTCCCAGCTTTTCCCAATTTTGTATTGAAAACAAAGTCTCCCCTTCTGCTCCATCCTGTTTCTGCAGCCAAAACTTACACCTGCAGGCAGAGCAGAGCGCAGGGGGTTTGTTTGAACAAGCTCAGGCCTGTTGAGGATTTTGTCTGGTAAAAACCAGGTCTTGATCCTGCACTGAGACATCCTGGGAAGATCCTTGTTTTGGCATGGAGCCCCAACAGCTCCTTACGTGAGGCAGCCAGTGCCTGAGGTTTGTGATGGATGGGTAGACTCTGTCAACATCATGAGGAACATTAGCATGAATTCTGCATAAATAATGCATAAATTAATGAGAACTTTGGGGTTTAGCTGCAGAATTGCCCTCTTGGGCCTTTCTCTATTGACTTCAGATCTTCCTCAAAGGATTGTGTGGTGACCTCGACTGCTCTGTGGGCTCATCCTGGCAACCTCCAATAATGTAACTATGCCAGGTAAAATGGTCAGGGAGCTAATGCTAAAGGTTTCATTGTTTTTCTCAGCATGTCTAACCCTGGTATTAATCATTCATTAGTAAATAAGGAGTGTTCCTCATCCACTGCAGCAGTACTTAAGAGAAATTCATTGAATCCCCAATGATGGTGTTTAGGTTGGAAGGACCTTAAAGTTCATCCCACCCCCTATCAGGGGCAGGGACAACTTCCACTAGCCCAGGTTGTTCCCAGCCCCATCCAACATTCCAGGGATGGGGAGTCTACAACTTGCTCTCAGACATCTTTTCCACCCTGAATGATTCTGTGATTCTAAGCTGAATGTCATCACTGGAGTCAGATCTCCTCTTGCTGCAGGTTGTTTCCATGGGTCTGTGTCTTTGTGATCTGCTGCCAGAGCCTGGACATGTTGCTTCTTCCCATCTCTCTGGCAGCACTAATCAAAGGCACAATATGGGCTGAGATTTTCGCTTCATACCAAGGAATTAGTCAGCAGGAGATGGAGCTGATAATCTGCTCCCTGTGAGTTCTCACCTCCTGCAGCACCTTGCCATGAGTCACTTGGAAATGGCTTTTGCTGAGCCACCACACTTTGCCAAAATGTTCTTTCCCATCAGGAATATTCAGTGTGTGAAGGAGCAGCTCTGAGCAGAGGGAGCTGAGCTGGGTGTCAGCAACTCGGGGTCACATGAGAGGATGACTCAAACCATGGTGACACTAAATAGTTGCAAAAATAATCTCAATTTTAGGTTATGATCAGTGTTTTTTCCACAATTCACAACTCAGTCTAACCAAACCAACAACACTCCTAGCTCTTTCCTTTTATTCTCCTTTTCTTATAAAAATTAAAAACTCCTTAAAATTTCCAAGTGTGGAGGATGAATCCCTCAAATGTTCTCAGAAAAATTAGGCCTAGGCAGAGAGATGAGTGATGGGGAATTAGAAATTAAAAGCCTGAGTGTGACTCTGAAAGTAATTTTCTTAAAGACATTGAGAAATCCACAAACCAGGTTTCCTTTTAGGAAGCTGAGACTGACTGATCTATCACCTCATCATGCATTTCACTTGCTAGGAGGTACTTAGTATGAAAATTCACAGGGATACAGTAGGAATTTCATAGTCACTAAGTGCAGGAGCTTTAATAAAAATGACATTTATATCAGGCTTTTGACTGATCAGCACTAAAAGCTTTTTTTCCCCTGTCTTTTATGGGTGGCTGATTATATTTGGGTGGCCAGGCTCCAGCTCCAGCAGAGCACTGTCTGGGAGGGGAGAAGAACTGGGGTTCAGCATGCACTTAAAGTTGATGTGTGTTTGGGTTTTATGGCAACAACTTCAAATTTCTGCATTGTTTCTCTTCAAAGATCCTTCTGACCTCAGCATTGAGTTTATCTTCATAAACTGCAAGGAAAATTGAGAAATTATGTCTCTTAGGAAGAACTTACCCAAATTTGTAAGTTTGAGTAATATTCATAATCTTTATTACTCTCTTATTATCATTAGCAAATCTGACATTAACAGATCTTCAGCAAAGCTACTTGTGGTTGGTAAATATTTACTCAGCAGCATCAAGACATTGCAGCTTCTTTCTTTTCTCATGAATTATTTGTTCATGATGTCTTTTCGATTATGACTCTTGATGACTCTCTCCTAAATCCTCAGCACTATCTCTGCTCCCTGTGTCCTGGCATGTTGCTTTGGGTGATAATATTTGGTTCTAGAAGTCCTGATTGCAGGAGACAGTGAATATTTTCCCTAACTTCCAGATAATTATGACAAAATCATTAATAAGCTAAGATTACCCTAGGAAAGAGCAAACAAAATGTGGTTTGTTTCCAGATCAGCTCATTCCCTCTGACTCTCTGAAGCATGAGCTGTGAGAAGTGAAGTTATTCAGTCAATGCCTGGATCAAACTCACTGGAATTCTTTGGAGAAATGTGGGTGTAGCTCTGCTAGAAAA
>NW_008666378.1:59044-63425 GCF_000695815.1 Acanthisitta chloris | reverse complement strand
CAGAGCTCCAGGTCTCCTCTCAAACAACAAGTCATGAGTCCATGAGCTAACCCAGGATGATGCTGTTGCTGCTGATGACACTCAGGCAGCTCCAGCCAGAGCTGGCTCAAGGGATGGCAGAAGGAAAGGACCTGAGTCTGGGATGCTCTGGAGAGGCCTCTGTCCTCCTTCAGGATTTACACAGCTGTCTGCATGCCCCTGGGCTGTGTTCCCAGTGGGAATGGTGGAGCAAGACAGCCCTTGATATCAGGGCTGGCTCTGTGATTCACTGGCCCTACATATTCCCCAGAATATCTTATTTATCACCCCTGGCTTGTTTCCTAGAAACGACTCCAAAGCTGCTTCTGATCCTGACTGCTGGAGTACCAGTGTGAACACAGTCTGCTGTACCTCCTCCAAGGGCCATTCCCACTGTGGTTATCCCAGACAACAGCCTGATGTTAGCGGCTCCATTGTCAATGGATTGACTTTTCCAAAGCTGCCTACATAAACAAAGCCTAGTTAGCTTGTGATTTGTGCCCTGGAGAGTGTCTTCCAATCACTTGCATTTGCTTTTTGCCTTCAAGAGAAGAGTCTGGGCTAGAGAAAGAACTGGGCTTGGATCCACTCCCAGCTGAGTTGCTGCATTGCTGTGTGGCTCATGGCAGAGTGGGTTTGGTTCTCAGTCCATTCAACTAACTAATGAATATTCTGTTTGGACATGGTTGAGAGTGACTTGTGTCCCTAGAGAAACTGCACAAGGATTGACTCAATAAATGGAAATGAAAATTTAATGGAAATTAATTGAAAACCAACCAAACCCCCAAACTTAAACTCCTAAAGAAAATTATTTTGAGGTCTTTCCTTATTGATAATGGGCACTGATTTTTTTTAGCTTAATATCCTGAAGATTAATTCTAGCTTTTTCTTTCTTTGTTCTATGAAAATTATATTTGGTCAGCACTTTCCATGCAAATTTTTTCCTTCCAAACTGTGCAGCAGCAAAGATTGACATGAAAACAGTCAGGTAGAAATGTTTTCTCTGTTCTTGAGTATATTTTATCATTCTTTCCATTTTTTCTTGAGAATATTTTCTTAGCAAGAAATTCTTCCCTGTGAGGGTGCTGAGCCACTGGCACAAGTTGCCCAGAGAAGCTGTGGCTGCTCCATGCCTTTAAGTGTTCAAGGCCAGGTTGGATAGGGCTTGGAACAACCTGGTCTAGTGGAAGGTGTCCCTGCCCATGGCAGGGAGTGAAACAATATGAGCTTTAATGTCCCTTCCAGCATAAACCACTCCAGGATTCTAGGATTAATTTAGGGCTTCTTTACATGGAAAATTAACCTGGGCTGACTGAAAAAGTGGATTCATTCAGCTGCATTTGCCTCTATGTGCACAGATCTACAGAGATCTTTATGTGACTGGTTGTGAGTTGTTGCCAAAATGCATAAAGACAAACCAAATTAAGCCCATTGTGTTCCAAAGAAATCTTCTAGAGATGCTCCTTCATTTTAAAAGTTCGTAGATTAATTTTGCAGAAAATGGCCCTGCACAGACACATCAACATTCCTAATAATATTTGGCTGAAGTGCAAGACAATAGCCAAGTCTGGGCTCAAATAAAAGGCATGAATCATCTCTAAATCCCATATTTCGATGTAATAGGATAAAGGACAATTTTTTTGCTGCAGAGAAGCTTCCATGCACAGAGCAGCTATTGGGTCTCAGCCTCTGAGACAAGAGCAGGGCAAGTTTGGGAATCATTCCTTCAGCATTAGATGAGATATATGGAAGAAATTCTTGGCTGTGAGGGTGCTGAGGCACTGGCACAGGTTGCCCAGAGGAGCTGTGGCTGCCCCATCCCTGGAAGTGTTCAAGGCCAGGTTGGATGGGGCTTGGAGCAACCTGGTCTGGTGGAAGGTGTCTCTGCCCACGGCAGGGAGGTGGAATGAGATGATCTTTAATTCCAATCCAAATCATCCTGTGATTCTCTGATTCTCTAATCTAAGGAGGATAAGAGCCTGATGCCCACAGCAGAGCTCTCACCACCTCCCTGGCTGTTCACCTGCAAATGCACAGTGACAGCATTTGATCCATCAGGATTTGTCTCTTGGAGCTCCGAAAATGACTACAAGCCTGAATCAGACCGGATCCAAGGTCACATGAAGGTGAATCTATCCTGTCCCCCACTGGACTGGAAGTTATCCAGGTCCCACATATCCTGCCCCACACAGCTTTGACACACACACACAGAGCTCAAAAACTGTGAAGCCTCTATGGAAGCTTCATATTTGCATTAGGATATCCCAGAATAGGAGGTGACTCCCTCCACCAGCCAAAAAATTCAAGACCTACCCATTACTTAAGCACATATTTTCATCTCCTTCATCTCCTGTGCCCCTGGAAAAACTGATCCTTGGAAATTACAGTAATTGTTTTACTCCCTTTGATCTCCACTACTAAAGCGATGGACTAGCACTCAGCGGGAGCTGTTTCTCTTAGTTAGGATCCTTCCAACAGTACTTCCATTAGGAAGGCTCTAGGGAAATTCCAGTAAATGCACTTGAAAAGAGCTCTGCAAAACTGCTCAGGCTCTCTGGAAAAATATTTCCCCCCACCATTTGCTCAGCACAGTCCTCAGACTGTTTGGTTTTCTCCTTATTGCTGGTATTGTTGGACTGAGGTGAAACCTAAAGGGAAGAGTTGTGCCTCCTTGTCAGGAGATCTTTTAGCAGCTGGAGAACACATGGAAAGATGTCCCAGACAAATCACTAGGAATCACCCTTGAGCTTAACAGTGTCTTCTCATTCATATTTTACTTTCCAACCTTAGTAGGGAAGGTGGAGAGGTGATGGATATCCTTCAGCATGGATCCCTGCATGTCCAAAGCATGATGTGAGAGCCTCCAAGGATCCCTGATTATATTCCATAATGGGAAATATCATTTCAGTCCTTTTCACAAGGGTCTGGAGTGACAGGACAAGGGGAATGGCTACACACTGACAGAGAAGAGGTTTAGATTGGATATTGAGAAGAAACTCTTCCCTGTGAGGGTGCTGAGCCACTGGCACAGGTTGCCCAGAGGAGCTGTGGCTGCTTCATCCCTGGAAGTGTTCAAGAACAGGTTGGATGGGGCTTGGAGCAACCTGGGCTAGTGGAAGGTGTCCCAGCCCACGGGAACAAGATGGTCTTTAATGTCCTTTCTAACCCAAAGCATTCTAGGATTCTGTGATTCCCAGGAAGGGCAGCATGGATCAGACTTAAAAGTGCCTCCCTCTCATGGAAATCACTGTACCTTGAGCCTGCTACATTCAAAGCTCCCTTTTCCCAGTTTCATCCATGCAGATGACAGGAATTGCTGCCTTTTGGTATGGTAGCCACATCATCGCCAAGTTCTGAGAGACCTAGTGGGTCAGTTGGTTCAGATCTAGTGCAGGACAAGTACATCAGCATCTCAGTTCTCTATCCCCTTGGACAGCAAGTGGCTTGTTTAGGAATTTGGGAAGTTCTTAGATTTAATATTTCGTCCTCAGGCTTTAAACAGCACAGCCAGAGCTGAAGGTCAACAAGTTCCCCAACCTGTGATATATTTTGGCCACTTCTTGCTGTTGTAAGCTGAAGGTGGCAGTGAACTTCACCCCAAATAAGTGAATTCCCAAACTCATATTCATCCCAATAGGAAGGGTCTAAAGCATGTCCCTGTACCTGCCTGTTGCATGACTGACAACTGAGAACAGGAGCAATTGCACCAGCTAATATCTGTTTTATTTTTCCCTCCAGCTAGAAATTGTAAAAGCTCCAAGGACCAACCAGACAACCTTAAAGTCATATTTACTGTGTTTGGCATCCTGCCACAGGCCATGGGAATTGAGATCTGGAGATGTTGCTGGCTGCTGCTTTATCCTTAATGATCTCATGGATGTGCAAAGTGAAGGAGTATAATCCCCGGTGAAGCCAGGGCAGGGTGTGTAAGGAATAAAAAGCCTCTTCATCTAAACTGGTTTCCATCTTTCTATGGGCTGGAAATGAAGAACAGCAATTAAAGCTTAACTGGAAGAGTTCAGAAAGCTTTTAAAATTAATTAAACTTGTAACAGGCTTCATGGATGATCATATTTAAAGCCTATGGTGTCAGTCAGTGCTTGGAGTGAGCCTACACTTGCTCCATACAGGTGTGCCAGCCCTGGGAGCACTGCCATGAACATGGGAGCTGTGTCACAACTATGTTGTGGATGGCACTTTCCCCATCTGCCCCCTGGGTTTTCCTTGCTGTGATTCCTTGGACCACACCAGGATTATTCCAGATTTACTCTGATTTGTCAGGCTTTACCTCCAGTGATGCCAGCAGGTAATGCATTGGAGCCTTATGAGTGCTATGAGGAGAGTCTGAGGGAGCTGAGGTTGTT
>NW_008666378.1:58511-58754 GCF_000695815.1 Acanthisitta chloris | reverse complement strand
TGATCTTTGAGGTCTTTTCCAACCCAGTTGATTCTATGATTCTATGATTCTTATCCCAGATCAAGGCCTAACCTGGAGTTTGCAGCTTATTTTTCACCAATTGGTTGGTTTTTACCAATTCATAACACTGAAAAAAAATAAAGACATTTCATTCTCTCCTGATCTTTTAAAGTATAGGAGCAGCAGCTCAGAGCAAGGGACAGAGGCCTTGGCAGATACAAGTGTCTCAAAGGTCTGTGCCAA
>NW_008666378.1:21244-58474 GCF_000695815.1 Acanthisitta chloris | reverse complement strand
TGCTGAAGGACTGTGAGACACAGAGTGGGTCTCCTGAAGGGAATGAGCAAGAGATTCACCACAGACATCACAGAACTTACCCAGGAAGAAAACATCTTTCTGCCATGCTCCCACATTTGCCTGGGGCACTGCCATGTGTGGAACAAAAGCTGTGGACAGAATGTGCTTTTCTCAGCACTGGAGCTGAGCTTTGGCAGAGGGAAGACACAGAGATATTCCACATCTTCCCTTTTACCACCTGGATACCAAGAGAAGTTCAAACTCCTGGATGAAAGTGATGTGCAAGGGAAAGACAGAGAGCAGCCAATACCTCTGGAAAGGAAAGGACAGGGAAGGATGTTTCAGCTCTTGACTCTCATTTATTCCAGCACTAAAAGGAAATGAATTTTTAAATCCTAATGCTGAAACACCTATTAAAAAGAGAACTAAACTACGGCAGAAGAGTGTCTGGGAGGTAGAGCTTTTTGGATTAACCCAGCTGGGCTTTTCTTATTTATTTTTGACTGCAGATGAACTCTCCCTGGCTGTCTTTAAAGGTCACCATTTTTTTAACAACTACTCTGCTGGGAAAATGCTTTTAAGTTTCATCTGCTTTGTGTGTGTGCATTTTCTAAGCCCTGGGTTTATTTCTTATTGGAAAATGGCCTGGGATCATCTCTGAGTTGGAATTTTATTTATCAGGTGCAAGGGAGAAGGAGGATTTAACTCTTTAAGTGCTTTTTATTGGATGCTCAGCACCATGTCTTTGGATCTCAGACTGTGAATCAAATCTTACCTGCTGCACTTTTTCTTCCCCCTATCACCCATACTCTGCTGGTATCTCATCAGGGGTCCCAAACCTCCCTGTCTCATCTGCTTCTCTTTGCCATGATGTACAGAATGGATTAAATAAAATAATAATAATTCAAAAATCAATTAAAAATCAATTCTGCTTGATTGCTCCAAGCTGCTACTTCCTCCTCCTGGCACTATCACCAACATCAGCTCCATAAGGAGAGGCAGGTTTTCCTTCAACACCCTCCGTGGCTGGTGGAAGATCTGGAGGTGTCTCAGACATTTTCATGCCTTGTGCTCCTGACTGTAATCAATCCACAGCCTATGGAAGTTCATGGGCAAAGTAAAGCCTTCTAAAAATGTTATAGCAAATCCAAAATGTTAACACATCCTCCTGCACCTTGGTATCTCTCTCAGGAAAAAGGTCTGTGCTGACACTGAGAGGGAACAATCACGTAGGGATGGACCAACTCAGTTTGCAACTTAAATCCCTATTAGGGATTAGCTCCTGGCCAAAACCTGTTGCCTGAGGATTACTAAGGAACAAAGATTTTCAAAGTGTGCCCAAGTCAGCTCATATTCTCCAAACTTTGTCCATACCCAGCCAAACCCAAATTCCCATGAGTCTGAGGTGACAGCAGGGCAAAAGTCCACCTGGAATACCTCAGTTCCTCCCAGGAGATCACCATTTGCTCCAAACCCCTTTGCTTGATGCCTCAAACCCATTAGCTTTGCCAGAGCCCTTGCCTAGACCAAGCACTGCTCCTTTCCACAGGATGTTCCTCATGATCTTGTGCAGAATTCCCTTTAAAAAAAAGCCACAATAAGTGGTTTCCCTGAACATATTACCCAAATTCTGTTTGTATTGATTACAAAGCAGCAGCAACTCCAAAGGACTCTCCTGTGACACTCCCTGTGCAAGTGTGTCACATAACTCTGTTACATTTATCAACTTCCATATTCAAACTCGTTAGATTTTTGCTTCATTAATCACATTAAAAGGCAGTTCCTGAACCTCAGGCCTCTGATGGATAGAATTACACTTCTGATTTCCATCTTAATTTATTTATAGGCAGTTGATTCATGTTGCCACAGAAGTAATACTAGAGATATAAAAATCAAAGATGATATTTAGCAATCTGTCTAGAGTGAGCACAGGGAAGGAGGCAAAATTCCCTGTTTTTATTGTTAACTAAGCATATGATGGTATATTTTACTAACAGGAATTTGCATTTCAAGAGCAGATGAGCAGCCAATATAGATGATAATTTACTTGCTCAATCAGTAAAGACATGAGTAGTTTGTAGCCCAATGGAAATAGAAAATGTTGCAGTTAAACCTTCCCATTCCTACAGCATAAGGAGATCTCAGAAAGCCACTGAATCATTCAAAGCTATCTGGACTTTTATCTGCTGAGTGTTTTGCCTTCCACAGACCAGATGTTGCCATAGGTTGAGCTTCTTTATTCATATGCTTATAAGAATAAATCAGTTCTTATGCTCTGGATTGTTCAGCAATAAACTCCATTTTCCTTGCAGAATTAAAGCCAAATTCCAGATCACAGAATCCCAGAATCATTAAGGTTGGAAAAGACCTCCAAAATCAAGTCCAACCTGTGGCCCATCACCATTTTGTCAACTAGACTTTGGCACTAAGTGCCCCATCCAGTCATTCCTTGAATACCTCCAGGGGTGGTGAGACTACCACCTCCCTGGGAAGCTCATTCCTATGCTTAACCAGCCTTCCAGTGAAGAAATATTTCCTCATGTACAACCTGAACCTCCTCTGGTGCAGCTTGAAGCCATTTCCTTTCGTCCTATGCGAAGAGGCCAAACCCCACCTGGCTACAACCTCGTTTTGGGTACTTAGAGTTCTAGCATGGTGAAGGGTGCTCAGGAACTCCTTCTATTATCTCCAGAAGATGTTGTCCACCCCACTAACCTGAAAGCTCTGGATGGCTCCTTAAACCTGGGCTGGACCTGGCACAGCTCATTGTGCTGGAGCAGGTTAAAAGCTGGTGATGCCCAGCAAGGGCTGGCGATGGTCAGGCACTGGTCCATCCGCATGCAGAAGAAATCATCACAGGATTCTTGTTCCCTTTGTGGAGATGATGTACCAGCAAAGACTTCCTCTGTGCATGATTTCTGAGGCATATTATCTTCTCAGGGAAGTGCTGACCCTGGGAGCTGCTGGGAGTGACCGTGCTCCTTGGCCGTGCCCCCTTGCAGAGCTCAGTGAGGTAGCCCAACAACAGCTGGAGGGACATTCACATCCTCATGAGCTGTTCCAGAGCCATGTGGAGGACAGAAAGGTTGCAGGGGCTTAGGAAGTCCAATTTTTTCCAAGCACAGCCAGGCTTATCCTTCTGCTTGGATTGCCTCAGCACTGTCACTGCTTTCATGCTTTGCCCCTGTGCTGAGCCAGCTGGCTGCCACCTCCCCAGTGTGCCATTGTCATGTTTGACATGGGCATGGGCTCTGCACCTCCCTTTTGGCTTGTCACCCTTGCACAAGAGCCAAGGAATGACTGCTGGGGCCAAGTGTGTAGCCAGAAACCTGCCAGGTGTCAAGGCTGCCAGTGATGTGCTCCTGGGTGGGAGCACTGCCTGACAGGGTGTCACACACTGCCAAGGACTTATCTCCATGGCTGGGAATGCCATGATCACCTGCAGGCAGGAGTCTCCAAGCTGGCACCCTGCTGCTGGAAAGGCTGGAGCATCAAACACTGCATTTGGATGAGGCTTGGAGCAACCTGATCTAGTGGAAGGTGTCCCTGCTCATGGCAGGGGGTGGAATAGGATGAGCTTTAAGGTCCTTCCACCTCAAAGCATTCTGGGATTCTGTGTCTTTTTCCCTTGGTGCATGGGAATAGAATATGGCATATGTTTCTTTTTCACTTGATAACAAGAGATATCAAAACTTGTCTATTGATTTCTTACCTCCCAAAATGTAGCTGTAATAAGGTTGCAAGATCCCACAGAATGTGCTCAGTCAATAGCTCCAGCTCCTTCACAATGCACAAATGGAGAAAGCTGTGAATTAATAACTTCCCTGAACTCTGCCAGGCCCAACAGGAGGAGTTAATCCAATAATCCATTTTAGCTCTGGAAAGCTGCACAGTCCCTGCCTGAGCCTGGACCTACAGAAAAGGGTGAAGAGAAGGAAAAGCAAACAAATCTTCAAACTGCACTGAAATAGGGGAGGGGAGGGAAGGATTGCAACCCAACAAGGCAAGCTCAGGCTCATTTGCAGTCCTGGCTGTGTGATGGCTTCATCCTGCAGAAGAAGTTTGGGACTTGATTTGTTCCACCAGGATGAGCTGAGCTTTGGGAGCTCTCACTGCTGGTGTTTTGCATTGCTCAGAGCTCATGGGAAAGGAAAGCTGCTGCAATGACCTCAGCCTGGATTGCTTCTTGCCTCCAGAGAGATGTCCCTGACCTTTTCCTGCCAAGGGCACTGTGAGGCTCCTGCTGTCCTGGGACTTTGGAGTGCTCCAGCAGCCACACAACTGCTGCTGAGTTGGGAATTCTGCTTTCATACAGTCTCCTCAGTCATTTTATTACTTTACCAGACTCTAATCAGCTTGAAATTTCCTCTGTAGCACTTATATTTAACAAAAAAAAAAAAAAAAAAAAAAAAAAAGGAGGAAAGCAACTGGCTAAACCGTTCCAGCTCTCAAAAAACAGGAGACATTCAAAACTACATGATATTCCTCGTTTGGGAAGGAAGGCAGTGGCTTGTTTTGCTGTGAACACTACCAGCACAGCTTTCAAACCCCAGTGTGAGGCTCAGACAGGGCCAAGGACTTGCTATTCACCCCCTGTGGAATTTGCCTGTGCTGGGACAGATATGAGCTGCTGGCAGCTCTGTGCTGGGCTGGAGCACTCCAAGAGTCACTACTCTCACATTAAAGCACTTGGTGGTGTGGGGGAGACACTGCCTTTTTGGGGTGGTTTCCAATGGGATGCTTGGAAATTGTGGAACAGCTGCTATCACCTCTTCATAAAGCCATGTGCACAGCTCACACCAGTGGGAGCTGCTGAATTCGATAGCAGAGATTTTATTAAAATTCCAGTCAGTCTGTGGAGCTGGACAGGAGCTGTTAACAACATAGATGGATTTTCGGTAGCTGATGGATCCCAACTGCTTTAAGAAAAAGCTACTCTGTGTGTTGGGCAGCAACTGTCACGGAATCATAGAAGAGTTTAGGTTGGAAGGGATTTTAAGAGTCATCCAGTTCCACCCCCCAGTCATGGGCAGGGACATCTCCTAACAGACCAGGTTGCTCCAAGCCCCATCCAATCTGGCCTGGAACACTTCCAGGGATGGAGCAGCCACAGCTCCTCTGGGCAACCTGTGCCAGTGCCTCAGCACCCTCACAGGGAAGAATTTCTTCCCAATATCCCATCTAACCCAATCTCCATCTCTGGCAGTGGGAAGCCATTCTCCTTGTCCTGGCACTCCATGCCCTGGTCCAAAGTTGCTCTCCAGCTCTCTCGGGGCCCCTTTAGGCGCTGGAAGGTGCCCTGGAGCCTTCTCTTCTCCATGCTGAACAGCTCCAGCTCACCCAGTCTGTCTCCATGGTAGAGGTGCTCCAGGACTTGAAGCATCTCTGTGGCCTCCTCTGGATTCACTGCAGCATCTCCACATCCTCCTCCTGTTGGGTGCCCCCAAGCTGGACTCCGTGCTTTGATTTTGGATTACAGGCCTCTTTAATTAAAGGTCCTTACTTCATAATCCAATCAATCTAGATAAACAACAACTCTCTTTTGTAGATAAGGTTGGAGCCTTATCACTGCCCAACAGCCATATTTTAACAATGATCCATAAAATGACACAGCAAATCAGCTTACACAGCATCTGGTCACTGCAGCTGGGAGCAGGCAGAGCTCTACACTTGTGCTGACAACCACATTTCAGTGACACTGTGCCACCCTGGGCAGTGTCCTACCCAGCCCTGCTCTGATTGCCACCAGAATGAAGTTATTGCTGCCTCAGCAGTATTATCCTCTCCCCTACTCATCCCATTCATCCCACAAAACCTCTAGCTCGGAGTTGTTGTCATTCTAAGAAGGAGGTTACAGTGCTGGAGGATGAAATGTAATGCAATTACAGACTATTTTACCCATTCTTCACCTTTCCCTGCCAAACAGCTTTGTTCTAATAAAGGATATCAAACAGCCATTTGATTGGGATTTAATTATGTCACTCAGGCATCAAGGAACAGTTCTGGGAATGTTTGTCAGGGATCCGTGGAAAATGAAGCATGCTGGATTAGCATATATGTCTTCAAGGGATGAATTGTGCCAGTCCTACCTTTAAAACTGGTTGATTGCTACACTCAGATTCTCTTCAGTCACTGCAAGAGCTCAGAGCCCACTACAGCAGTACAGGGGGGTGTGACACCCATTTTTGGGATGTTTGGGATTGAAGGGTGCAGAGCAGTGATCAGGATAGGAGCCACAGTGCTGAGAGAGAGGCTGAACCTGTTCAATAGTATATAAAAAGCTTAGAACTGATCCCAGACCTTGTTTTCACTCTTGCACGGGAGCAACCTTCTTCCCACCGCTGTGAAAGTGCATTTTCCTACCACAGCTCTGTGCTGAATTTGGCAGAGATGAAAGCAAGGGCAAAGCTGGCAGTGCCCAGAACTCCAGAGGGGACGTAGAGAGCTGAGACAAAAAGCCTGTGCAGACCTGTGTGAGCTAAAGTTGCCCCCAGACAGCAGCACTGTCTCATTTCCTGGAATATATTACCTCCACCGAGCTGACAAAAATAAACAGAGGAGAAAAGCCCATTCTGTAAGGCAATCGAACCTCAATTGCCCATTTGTTTTTGTCCTTTAAAAGTGCTAATAACGTTGTAATTGGTGGAGATATCTCCAGGGCTCCATCAGGAGTGAGATTTTCCCACCAGGAAAGAGAGAGGAGTATGTTTCTAAAGGAGAGAAAGAGATATTATCCAAATTAAAGGAATCCATATAGATTTCTACCTGATGTCCAAAGCAATGAAACTTTGTTCCTCTGAGTGTTGGCTTTTCATGGCTCAGAGATTTTTGGTGTGATTATGGTAGAAAAGCATCCCTGGAATTTGTTTCTTGGCAAGGAAGGATCCAAACCCACTGGAGTGCATCGGGGCAAAAATACATGGAAAAAATTCCTCCACTATGACTGTTCTTGCTTACATGATATCTAGCTTTGCCCCATGGCACACCAAAGCATCAAGCACTGCTTTTATACCCCAAATCCTGTAATCCAAAGAGCCAGCCAAGAGGAGAATATTCAGGTAAAGAAAAATTTGGCTTTTCATATAATGTCCCTGAGCTCCCTTGTCTCCCTACTCCTGCTCTCCCGAGTCCCTACAAATATAAATCAAACTTACATTTAGATTCCCCTGTTTAAACAACCAGCCATTGACACCCAAAATTTTGGAGCACAAACAGCAAAATTTCACAAAATGCCCAAAGCAGACTCTGATTTTTATTTTTCTTTAAAGATATCTATTCATTTCTTGAGCCAAATCCCAGGCTCTGCCTGTGCCATCCTCCAGTTTATCTCCTCACAGAGCCACAGCCAACAACCTGAGGTTCACTGGAAGCACAAACTTTTAGCCCTCCATTATCCTGCCCATTAATTAATATTACTTAGGGCCTGATCTGTGCTGCTTTTATCCTTTGCAAAGTACTTATAGTTTCTTCAGGCTTCAGGAGCTATAGAACAGTAAATTATCATTTTATGGAAGTGACTTGCTTTATCCTAAAGCAGCTTCTTACAGAACAGGCTTTAAAGGTTAAACTCCGTGCCAGGGTAATATGTACATCACATTCCCAGGTGCCTTTTGTGTTTAGAAATCGACAGTTTCCATCTGTGAAAAGAGGAATTTAGACATGCTGATACTCTGACATTTAAATGTGAGCAGTGGAAGATAAACACAGTCTGACATAAAGCAAATGGGGTGATATTGGGGAAAGTTAAATTCCAAATATTCATGGTCCTGCTTCTGCCTGCTGAGATTCTGTGGGCCAGAGGGAGCAGTGCCAGCATTAACCATTCCCACCTGAAATCCTGGGGTCAGTTTTGGGCCCCTCATGACAAGAAAGACATTGGGGTAATGGAGCATGTCCTGAGATGGGAATGGAGCTGGGATAGAGCACGAGGAGAGGCTGAGGGAGCTGGAGGGGCTCAGCCTGGAGAAAAGGAGGCTCAGGGAGGACCTTCTCACTCTCTACAACTCCCTGACAGGAGGGTGGAGCCAGGTAGGGGTTAAGCTCTGCTCCCAGGGAACAAGTAACAGGATGAGAGGAAACAGCCTTTAGTTACACCAGGAGAGGTTTAGGTTGCATATTAGGGAAAATTTCTTCATGGAAAAGTTGGCCAGCCATTGGCACAGGCTGCCCAGGGCAGTGGTGGACTCACCATCCCTGGAATGCATCAATGTGGCACTTGAGGACATGATTTAGCAGTGAATATGACAGTGTTGGGTTGATGGCTGGACTCAATATTCTTAGAGGGCATTTCCAACCTTAAAGATTCTATGATTCTGCTAACACTGTCCTGTCTCTAGGGTTTGTAACCATGAACATGATCTTTCCGAAACAAAGAGCCAGTGTTGGCTATAAGCTTGTTCAAAACATTTCTGGCTAGTGATGAGCCTCACATCCTTACTCTGCAGCAAGCAAACCTGGGCTCAGAAGGGATTTGGGATGCAGGTGTCCACCATGGTCTCAACTGCAAATATTTCAGGGTAGTTCAGGATGTAGAAGGTGTAACAAGAGCAACTTTTAGCACTAAACCTTCCTGTTCTAGCCTGTGCCTGTACCTGCAGCCCAAACAGGTCATTGTCTAGACAGACACCCACTCCTCCATCCTCCAGCCAAGTGGAAATGAACACCTGAGTGGAAGTGAACACCTGAGTGAATTCGTGGGTGAATCTCTGAGTGAGCTGGTTGTGGTGTGCTGTGGGCATACACAAAGTCTGTAGGACTGTCTGTAGGAGCTGTTCTCCTTAAAAAAGAGGGAGTTCCTTCTCTTTGCTCTAGCAGTTTCTATAGTAAATAATAATAATATTATGACTGAAATACAAGCACAGAAGGATGGAAAATGTGCTGAAAAAGGTGAGTGAAAGCAAAAGCAAAGCGGTGAGGGGATATAATACAGATATAATGGATAAAGCATCCCTTTGGAGTAGTCCCAGTCTGGTGTGATTCTGGTGTTGACACTATGGACCTTGAATTAATCCAGGCAAACTGGAATCTGTGCATATTTTGTAAATCTCTGGCCCCTGCAGTAACCTGAGTCCCCACACAAGTGTGTGACAAAAGAGCTCTTCAGGATCTTCTCTGAGTTTCTCTCCTCTCGGCCCCGAGGGTGTGTGGGCAGGTTAAATAATGCAACAGCAGCTGTAATTACCCTGTGCAGTTTCTCTGGAAACATTGGAAAAATATTAGCACATTGTTCTTTTTTTGTTCTTTTTTTTTTCCCCTCTGGCCTTTTTGGGTTTTTTTAAGGGGGCTGGAAAAAAACTTTATGGTTTAATGAGAGCTATAACAACATACTACATGAAAGAGATTTTTAGTGACTTTCATTACCCAAACTCAATTAGAGGAGAGTAATTAGTGAGTCTCCTGCCGTGAGAAGTGCAGGATGAAACCTTGGCAAGATGGGCCAGATGCAAGGAGAGACGTTCATTGGAAAACAAGCCCAGAGACACTCACTGTACCCCCAAAGCACCCAATGAACACCAAAACATAGAGATCACAGCATTAGCAACTTCCCTCTGCTGTTTTTGTGCTCTAAGATGGATAATTAAACATAAATAAAGTCTCAATCTATTCTTTGAAAAGCTGTTAAGTTCATGTCAGATAAAGTTCCTTGTTTTCTTGTTTCTTGGGAGGGAAATAAAACCTTGTTCAGCTTTTGCTTTCTTTCTTTTGGTCCCACTGTAAGATATCCTTGGATTTTGCTGTGTTGTTTCATCAGTTCCTTGGACTAACATAGTGCTGTTGGATGCTTGGACCAAGAATCTTGTGAAATCCAGGAAATCTGGATCTGCTCTGGCTGGTCAACACATGTAGTCCTGCTCCCAGGGTAAATAGTCATCATAGAATCCTAGAATGGTTTGGGTTGGAAGAGACATTAAAGATCATCCAGTCCCACCCCTTTGTCATGGGCAGGGACATCTTTCACCAGACCAGGTTGCAGCAGAGGAGATAAGCACACTGGGCTGTTACCTACTCCTCAATTTCTGATCTCATCCTCTGCAAGCTGCTTAAACCAAAATACACATTCAGTTCTCCAATGTTGCAGTAACTGAGGGCACAGAAAAAACCCATGGATTTGCAGAAAGTGATGTCACAAGCATTTCCATGGCAGGTCTGGCAACTAAGCTCAAGAGTGTGAGCAAGGGCAGCTTTAAATGACCTCTTTCCCCCTTCTTGCTCTATTTTTCTGTCTCCTGTGCCTATTCAAGTGAGGCATCCTGAATAATAACAGGTGAGTAAATCATGTATCCAAAGAGGACCATTCCCAGCAATCCCGTGGCTCCATCTGGCTGCCCAGACATGTGCACCCATGCTGACCCTCCAGTGTCTCTTCTCAAAGGATTTCTCATATCAAATCCCCTGCAAGGGGCTCTCAGCACCTCTTTCCCCCCCTCCTTTCCCTCCTCTCCCCCACGGCTGTGCCCAGCCCTCAGGATGATGCTCTCCTGGGTCACTGCTCAGCCTCATCACTTCTTTCAACTCATTTCCTTTAGGCAATGCAGAACTGGAGGCCCTGTACTCCCATCCCTATCGGTGTGGGTGAGCTTCCTGCCAGCTCCATGCTCCAGTTCCATCTCTGCTCTCCCATATGTGCTTCATCCCTTTGGACAGTGGTTTTTTTTTTGCTGGAGCTCTGCCTGCTCAGCTGTGTGTTGGCCACAGATCCAAGGCTGTGCTGTGGCAGGCAGCCTGCCTGGCCTAGCGCTTTTAACTTGTGTCCTCCACATCTTTCATCAGCTGGATTTTAGCAGACATCCCCCACTAGAGAAGCAGCCAGCGGCCAGCTTTCCTGCTCATCAGTCCTTCCAGCAGGCTTCTGTGTGCCGTGCAGGATGCATTGAAAGGATCCTAATCCAAGGATTCCCCATCAATTGTTGTCTTTACTTAGCTGTGGCAGTTTCCTGTGAGCACCTGGGAAAAGCATCAACCCCCCACCTGCTCCAGATCCATTGCGTGCTCTGGAGTACACTTCCAAAAACAGGCTGCCCAGGGCTCCTTGGATTCTGGGCATGACAGAAGCAGGACTGAGAGTGTTAGAAAGGTTGTGCCTGTGCAGAGGGTCACACAACAGCCAGAGCCCCACACATATCCCCATGCTTGGGCAAGAGCCCACCTTACTGGGCTGCTGGATCCCTATTTACTCACAGCATCCCTTGTCCTGAGCCTCTGCTCCACCAGGCAGCAAGAGCTGTGCAAGAGCAAAGAGAACCCCCACGAGAGGGAATGGTGCTGGGGACATCCCCTCCTCTGCCTGTGGGCCTGGAGAGCTGATTTGTGGTAGGATGGCTCCAGCATTAGACACTTGGAACTCTTTCAAGGTCATGTTGGACAGAGCTTGGAGCAACCTGGGCTAGTGGAAGGTGTCCCTGCCTATGGCAGGGGGTGGAATGAGATGAGCCTTAAGGTCCTTCCAACCCAAACCATTCCAGGAATCTATGATTTTTCAGTCTGCTGATGCTGATGCCTGGACAGACAGTGTTATCTCCAATTTTTCTCTGGCACATCTCTCTCCTAAATCTAATTCCCTCCACGAACCAAGAGCAATACACTGCTGCTAACAGAGGTAACCAGGTAAAGTGCTTTGAAGAGATGAATGATGAGTGAATCCCACAAAACCCTCAGTGAGTGAGGGCTGGACTCGCTGGCCCACACTCAGGTACACCCCAGCATTCCTCATGTTCAAGGATAATCTCCATTAGCAAAATGCATCATGTCTGCAGCTTCAAGTCCTTTAGTGGGAACATGTCAGCCCACAGCAGACAGCTTTGGGGGCTTCTGCAGGATTGGATCATGCACTTTCCCAAGTGGGAGTGAGCAGAGCTCAGTTTAAACATGCCCTTGTGTTATTGTAGGAGAGCAATAACATAGCAGCATGTTGTTTGCCACCACTTCCAAGGAGCAGTGTAATCCCTCCTACAAATCACTGCTTGTCACTGGGATAAGGGGAGAAGAACTGACAACTGCTGGGAAATAAATGGATATTACTTTCTGATCCATTTATGTCCAGAGATTCCTGAAATGGTGTGGATTTAATAGCCTGAATGAGGAAAGCACATGTAGGTTACAGGAGGGACAGAAAACTATTAATTTAAAATTCCAGGCAAGATATTTGCTTTTATTAACCTCATTATGTTTTAAAGACATCACTAACACCATATGCAAATGAGCACCTTAGATTATCAGCAGGGAAAATCCTCCTGCATATATAAATGACAAATGTGGATTGACAGTGAGCACTAAGGGTTTGTACTTGGTCACATTTAAAGGCTTCCATGGCACTGAATTGGTTTCAGGGCCCACTGATACTTCATGTCCTCACTCCATGTCCAAGGTTCCTCTCCAGCTCTCTTGGAGCCCCTTTAGGCACTGGAAGGGGCTCTAAGGTCTCCCTGGAGCCTTCTCTTCTCCAGGCTGAATGCCCCCAGCTCTCTCAGCCTTTCAGTCCCTAAGAAGTGACTTCAACTTTATCCCATCATGTTCCTTGACAGGATAATTTAGTCATTTGAGCAAGCATGACATCCATCCCAGCACTCCCCCAGCAGCCTGGGCTCCTCTGACACAGCAGTCTGCCTTCAGGATGTCTAATTCAATAAGGAACAACACAAAGAAGTGGATGCTATGGAAGGAGATGGGATCCTCAGCAGTGCTGGCAGATACAGCAAGACAAAGGGGAGGTTTTTGATGGAAGAGCTGGATATCAGCTCTGCTCTGCAGGATTTCCAGTAAAGAAAATATTGCTAGTATTATTCCAATTTTTTTTTTCTGTAGAACAAGTAATACCAAGACAAGCTATTTGCATTCAATTCCGTGATCGTCTCAGTGGCTTTTGGACTTTGGAAAATTGTTCCAGTGGAATTGCATTAATTAATGCCCGAAGGACAACATAAAGAAATAAGAGGTAGGAGATGCCTCAAAAAGTCTCATCTTTAAAGGATTGTGATAGAAAGATCTGGACAACCCTGTGGCTGGGGTGCCAAGGCTGGAAATGCTGGTTCCAAGGGCAGGATATTGGGAGGTAAAGGAGAGGAATTAGGTACCTAGGTGTTTTGCTAGCAAGTGGGGTGGTTTGGGCATCATATGAGTGGAGTGTACTCCCATGGCATCTAACATTCATCAATCTACAGGGAATACTGGCATGAAACTGCTTGAGCAGAGTTTGTACCAGATGACCCACTGTGGTCCCTTCCAACCTGACCCATCCTGTGATTCTGTGAACTCTGATGAAATAAGAATCTCTCCAAGGTATCACTCCAACACAGGGAATTTCAGCAATTCTCCTAGGCTTAAACAGAGCAGCTCCCAAATCCCTGTCCCTGCAGACCCAGCATGGGCCACACAGGCTGACCCCAAGACGAGCTGCTCCCCAGAGAGTCTGAGCCAGGGGTAACCCCTGTGCAGCAGGAAAAATTCCTAGTGGATATCCTTCAAACGGTGCTCAGAAAGGCTCTGCTCCTGTGGCTGCTGCTTCAGCATCTGCTCACTGGTACTGATTGCTGCACCACATCTGTCTGGAGAGGCACAGGAAATTTATCTCCCAGCATCTCATCAAATCAAGTGTAATTCCTGACCATTCTCCAAATGGGAGTGATAACTGTGCTGAGTGCCTTGCAGGAGAGTCTTCTCTGGCTCACGTGTGTGGATCATGAGCTCCTATCGCTGCGACTGTGTATGACTTGATTAAGCCCTTGCGTGGAGGAGCTGTGCTGTCCTGCTGGGAGAGGTCAGAGCTGTCTCTATTACACCATGGACACTTTCTGCACATGGCATATTAACTTCCTGGGTATTAAATAGCTGTATTCTGCCTCCAGGTTGCCAAACACAGGCCACTTGGTTCCTCTTAACTGATTTCCCCTGAGCTTTGTAATCTAGGAGAATTTGATACTTTTCCTTTACAGCCCTCAAAAACATCTCCCTCCTATTAGAGGGCTTTGTCCAGAAGTCTGAAGGTGGGGGAAGCTCAATAATAACCTCTTTCAAGTACTCTGTAAGTTCTTTTGCCCAGAACTCCAAGAGAGCTGGAGAGGGACTTTGGACAAGGGCCTGGAGCGACTGAACAAGGGGGATTGGCTTCACACTGCCAGAGGGCAGGGATAGAAGGGATATTGGGAAGAAATTCTTCTCTGGGAGGGTACTGAGGTACTGGCACAGGTTGCCCAGAGAAGCTGTGCTGCTCCATGCCTGGAAGTGTCCAAAACCTGGTTGGATGGGGCTTGGAGCAACCTGGGGTAGTAAAAGGTGTCCCTGCCCATGGCAGAGGGGTGGAATGAGATGAGCTTTAAGAACCCTTCCAAACCAAACCAGTCTGTGATTTTATGATTCTCTGCCTCTCTGCTCCTCATCCTTTATCCCTCAAAGGGTCCAAAGACAGTTGGTCCATCCCAACCGCCTCTCTGCTCCTCATCCTTTATCCCTGAAAGGGTCCAAAGACAGTTGGTCTATCCCAACTTTTGCATTCAGGGGCTGCAAAGGCCTTTGCAAGGCCACTCTGGATAACAGGGGAGGGACAAAACTTCATCTACAGCTGCAATGGAACACCTACTTTAAAACTTCTCCCTGTCCATACTGTTTGCCCATTGCTTTGGGATTCATCACAGGACTTTAAGCCAAAGTGATTACTTTAAATACAGTGTACTAGGGTTGACTCTTTGCAAAGTCAGGCTGCAATGTTTGGAGATCTTTCAAAAGAGGTGAATCCTTTTAAAATGATTTCTGTGTACCTATAGGGGGCATGTAAAATACTCATAAATATATAGATAGATATATACACTCACAAAACTATCTAGTGCCTTGTCTTGAGCTCAGCTTTCCATTGGTGCCTTTAAGCTCCTGCCAGGGACTTGCTAAATTGCACTGGACTCATATTTGATATTCCCTAGCTATTCCCTGCAGCAGCTGAAGGGATGTAAAGGCAGTATTGCCAGGTAATCCCAACTACTTGGTTTATGCATACTTGGCAAGGGCTCAGAGCCAGCCAAGATATAACAAACAGGTGGAAAACATTCACAGAGTTGTGACTTTTCTTCTTCTCAGGAGCACAATGGTAGCATTATCCTTCTGAGCTCTGCTGCAATTCCCTTCTCCATGTCTAGAAATCCTGTGATTGCTAAAGGAACTGGAATAGAGCCTTGGGAGCAAACCCCAAGGAATACACACTAGCCCTCATCCTGGGCTTTGTGGGATTGTGGAGGATATTGGAATTCCATGAAGAAGGTCATATTCTAGCCTCAGTGTTGCCAAGAAATCCAAGGGATATTTGTTTGCACCTCAGTTTTGGGCTTTTGGATGGGAAGAGCAACTCCAGCCTTTTGCAAGCAGTTGGCATTTTTATCTCTGCGCGCAGATGTAGCATTTGGCAAAAACATGTAGATAAATATTTATTACAAGTGTAGGTAAAGTAAGATTTTCCTTGTCCATGTGGATGGAGACTTACCTATGTGAGGGAAGGAGGAGAGTTGTGTGTAAGGGGCAGGTGTATACTGAATGTGTTTTTCTTCCTGGTTCTTCTAATTCTCTGTCTTTTTGGAAGACATTTTCTACATTACCTTCTTTATCTTTTCTATTTAGACTATAAAAGCTTCGAGGAAAGCTTGTTTTGTCTTGTATGTGCACAACACCCTACACTCACCTGAATCTCTGTGATCATATGGGATCAAATCCCAATGTGTCTGCAACAGACTGTGAGGGTTCTGCTTCTTCATGGGACACAAAGGGACCAGCAGTGAGCAAGAAATAAGTCTATTTTAATACTGGATCTGGGGAGGTTTAGATTTGACCCTTCTTTGCTTTATACCCACAGTAATGAAACAGCAAACACTAATGAAATAGTTCACAGCCATCATTGCATAAATCAGATGCTTCCTCTACCCTCCTTGTCAAAACTCCAGTGAAGAGAGAAATCTCTGTCCTAGGAAGCTTAGCTGTGGCTGATTTCAGTTATTCCAACCCTTGGTTATAGCTTGGTGCCTGCAGTCCCAATTAATTAATGTGTCAATGCATTAACTCCTCTGAGCCTGGCTGGAAAAAACATGCCCAGCTTGGTATTTCTGCCTCACTTACAGTGGCTTCCAACCTCACAATTCTTCTCTAAATATGATATCGATCAATGTAATTTATTTACACTTAGTTCATATACTAAACTGGTGGAGGATGATGGTGTGACCCGAGGAAATGAATAGAGACACTAGTCCTCCTAGTATGACTTATCCAGGCCAGACCAATGCTGAAACAGGGATTTATAAGTTTTATAGAGATATGGCATTTAGATCTTGAAATAATAATTGGTTTTATTAAGGGAAGAAATTAAGTTAGATGATTGACTGGATCAGAGTGACAGATGATGGATGATGGTACCTGGATTTGGCAGCGTCCCTGATTTCTCTGTCATGGCTCTAATCTAACAATCACTGTAGATTGTTTTTAACAGAATTTTCAACCTCCAGATCTGGCAATAGGGAATAAATCAGCTTGAATTCATCAACTACTGATCTTAGGGATGCATTCTGGCACTCTTTGTGTGCCCCTCTGGTTGGAATACAGCTCCATTTCTGGGAAATCCAGAAGGAAATGTAGACCTGAAGGAGAAGGGGAAGCATTTCAGTGACTCAAATACAAATATGACTAAAAGAGCCATGTAAGTAGCAAGAAATAGGCATTAAAGGCTGCCAGGAAGATACAGTCAGCAATGATATATTAGGACATTGCTGATTTATAAAGAGGAAAGTTTGGAAACTTCTTCCATTCCAAGTTTCAGTCCTCTCTTGCCTACAGTTTATTTCCTTATCCTGGGCCTCCAGATTCCAGCTCTATCGTTTTAGGGGCAGTTGCTGCAGAGTGTGAACTTGCAAATCTCTCACTCCCAGCCCCACACTTCTGCCTGTGGATGCTGACTGAGACATCAAACCACCTTCACTGGCTTCATCCTCCAATGCAGGTGGAAAGTCATGTCCCAGGAGGGAGCAGATGTGTTCCCTGGGACTTGTCTAGTAGAGCCACAATACCCTCTCTGGGCTCATCTCCCTAGCTGTAGGTGCCTAGTTAAAGCCTATCCACAAAGCTTCTTCCAGAGTGTTTGCAGGAAGAAGAAGTCTATGGAGTAATTAGTTTTCCCCCAGAAGGTGTCCAAGACTGGTGGTTTGGGTCTCCTTCAGATGCTGATTTTGATTAGCTTCTGCAGAAGCTTCTAGCAAGCGGATTAGGAGAGATGCTGGAGTTCCAGACAGCAGGAGTTTGGGAAGAAACTGGCAGGTGACATTAAGGCAGGTGTGTGGGCAGGATTTCTGAGCCACACAAGCACTGATGGAGTCAGACACTCAGTGTGACTTTTAAAAGCACCTCCTTATTCCTCACCCATTCCCAAGATTTAGCCTTGCCTGGCAAAGATTGGAGGATTACTCACACTTTTGAAAAGCCAGAGAACATAGAGATAAAAGGATTTTTAGTCTGCAGAAATAATTGTTGCTCAGACTCTTGCTTGCTGTCTGGCCCAGCTTGTTCCAGCACCTCTGAGTTTTAGAAAGGATTACAGATATCCCTTCTCATTCCAACAGCACCAGTAGAATTCCAGTCATCAATCATCCCTGCTCCAGAGCCTTTTTATGCTCTGAAGCTGATTAGCTGTTGAAATAATCCAGCTTTGATGGCAAGTAAGGCTTTATTAACAGCACAACTGACAGCTTTTCTCCCATCATTTGCTTTTCATGGATCCCAGGGCTTTGTTCTTCCTTCTGCCCATGGAACACAGAACCGTTTGGTGATGAACCATATGCTTGGGTGTTCTTTGCATCAAACAAAGTCTAAAATGCAAATGCTGCTGGTTGTGCTCAGGGTTTAGGATCTCTTCAAAGCGTAAACATGATCTGACAGAATTTCTTCTGAATCTAGAAGTCACACAGGGATTTACTGTGCTCATCTGTGCGGGGAAGTGCTGGGCCCTGGCAGGCTGTGATTCCATGGTGTGTTCTCCATCTGTTCCATCTTGCATGAAGGACTACCCCCAGAGCTGGTTCTTCTCTCTCCTGTGGACCCAGGCAGGTTCTGGGCCCATGATTTCAAGAAGAAATGTTGAGACATCCTCAAGGAAAGACATTGAGGGACTGGAGCATGTCCAGAGAAGGGCAACAGAGCTGGGGAAAGGGCTGGAGCACAAGTCATATGAGGAACAGCTGAGGGAGCTGGAAGTCTCAGTCTGGAGAAAAGAAGGCTGAGGGGGAACATTTTCACTCTCTACAACTCTCTGGCAGGAGGCTGGAGCCAGGCAAAGGTTATTCTCCCAGGCAACTATCAACAGGACAAGAGAAAATGGTCTCAGGCTGTGCGAGGGGAGGTTCAGGTTGGACATCAGGAAGAATTTCCTCCTGTTGTCAGGCATTGGAAGGGTCTGCCCAGGGAGGTGTTGGAGTCACCATCCCTGGAGGTGTTCCAGGAACAACTGGATATGACACTTAGTGCCCTGGTCTAGTTAACAAGGTGGAGATCAACCACAGGTTGGACTCCATGATCTTGGTGGTCTTTTCTAACCTAAATGATTCTGGATTCTAGGAGAGAAGAGGATCAGCAATAACCCTACCTCAAGCAGAGCGGATTGATTCCAGCAGCAGTAATGAGCCACCAGAGACCCAGATACAGCTCAAACACTCAGCAGCACCAACACACACTCCCTCATCCACCTTTCCCTGCCCACACCTCTAGCAAAAAGTACAGATAAATGAAGGATAATCTGACAGGATTAGATCTGCAGCCGTTAAAATTCCTTTGTCCTACATAAATTCTTTCATCCAACATAGGTTGCCTCAAAGATTTCCTTTAAATGTAGCAAAATGAGGGGTTTTGCTTATGGTAGTTTCTGTGCATAGTGAAAATACTTCATTTAAAAGCCTCAGGACTTTGTCAACATCCCTGACAGTGTTTTGGAGAAATAAAACTACCCAGTGATACAATGGCCCATTCATATGTAAATGAGAGCAATTAGGGAAAGCAGAGGACTGTCTTTACAAACGTTACAGAGATAACAAATATTTTGTTTATTTGCTTCCTTAAAACTTTTTGCTGGGTTTCAGCTGAGTTTATAAAGACAAACAAGTGTTTTGAGCCTGTGTGTTCCTTTGCTGGCCTGATTCTCAGAGCTCAGCGTGGCTCCAACATCAGGCTCCTTTCATGTGCCTCAAAGCTGGGCAGCAAGAATCATCAGGGTTTGGGTGGTTTTTTTCCTTTTAAATATAAGCTTTTGATATTAAATACATACTCAAACCTCCCACTGCCACCAAGAAGAGCTACATGCACATATCTCAAGGTAAAAGCAAACTCCCATCCACAGCATGGCCTGGTGTTCTGCGTGTGGAATGAGACAGCTTTGCAATGTTAAAAGAGAAAAGGATGGGGAGTGAGAGATCAAAACAACTTCAGCTTTGGTGGAACTGGAAGGTGCATTTGCAGAGGTGAGAGGGTGCTGTGTCTATCCCTGAGAGACAACAGGTACAAGGCTCAGAATCACTGCTGTTGGAGACAGTGAAATCTGTAGGACACAGATAACATGTGAAAGCACTACCTGAGGGGAATCATAGAGCCATGGAAAACATGTTGTTTGTCAACCGTCACCATCAGTAGCTTTGCACAGTCATCTCTCTGAGCAAAACAAACAATTGCAGCTTGCAGGAGTGGAAAACTCGGCATGGCTCAGGTTACTGTGCAGGGGGATGCCAGGCTGGGCTGTTTGCAACTTCATCTTCCCATGAAATCGAGGAGAGAACAAGTCTCTGCCAATTTCCCTTCATCAGAATCCCATTCAGCTCCTCCTAGTGCATCTGGGAGGGCAAAGATTGCAGCCATCAGTGGGGTGAGCTGATGCCAACAACAATTGTCTTTGGTGCCTGTTCCAGAGGCCACAAAGGCTGAGACCCTTAAACCATCACTGCAGCCTGATGGCTCTGCAGCCCATTTCAGAGGTGATAATCACAGAAGGCAAAGACTCAAACACTGGAAATGCCTCTGACCTCTCACTGCTGTTCTGGCATGGCCTCAAATATGGCTTGTTATGGCAGGAGTTCTGTGCAGTGATCAGAGATGAGTTGTCCTGCTCTGGATATATAAAAAACCCTCATCACCTCTTCAAAATACTGAACAACCCAAACCTGAAGTGATGGCAGAGTGCCTACCAACCCCCAATTAACCTGTGCTGATACTAATCAGTTTTTAGCAGTTCATTTCATTTTTAGTTCTGCCAGTTTAGTTCAGTCTTGCCCACTCAGAAAACCAGTTCAGACTGACACGAATGGCCAATCCAAAATCACTGATTTCTGTTGCAACTGGAATGTGAAATGTGAAATGTGATATGATCCACATCCTTAGGTGTGTTCTGAAGGAGCAGGTGTAAGAGGCAACACATCTCACAGCAGAACTTCTGTATAAGCTCTTAATAAATTGGAATATACATTTTAATAAGTAGTAAATAAATAGTATAAATTAAACCCCAACATACTCCTACTTAGTCCTGGAGATCACAAACCAGTCTGTGAAGATACAGGAAAGGTAAAAACCAATTGCCACGGTGCTATGCCTTTATAAATGTGTACAGATAGCTATCACTGCTGAACTATTTATTAAAACAGCTCTTTATCTCTGATTAACATGTTATAAACTATTTATCATCACTTTTCCAAACACTGGTGCAATCCAGGAGTAGCTGTAATTACTCATCCATTTGTTCTAAGAGCAATCCTTTCACTACCTACTTTTGCCTGATACTCTGGGATTGCACAGATACTCTTAATGATCCCAACTATCCTTGGAAAAGCAACAGATATAAAAAATCCTACCAAGTTTATGGGAGTAGCATTTTTCTCTTGAAGGATGGTGTTTTAATTAAGATTTTTTTATTAAGATCTTTATGTTATGCTAAATAATAAATGTAAAACTTTTCTTGTGATGTTCTTCAGCACAATAAAAATCTCTCTAACACAGAAGATTTATTAATTATGGAACCTGATGTGGAAAAGGATTAAAGCACTAAATTAAGACTCAGGTGAAGACAGTCCCTGCTGTGATGCTGAGATAATGGCTGAGCATATTAATACTGCATATCTTACTTCTCCCTCAATATCTTGATAGGATCTTATTTCAAATTTTCTTTACATGGAGATGTAGAGAGTAGAGAGAGGAACAAAGGCAGCAGCATTAGAGCAGGATTGGATTGATCCAAGTGGGATGTTGAAGAGGTTCTTGTCAAGCCTATTCAGGAGAAATCTTCCTGAGCTATTAGAGAATAAAACCCAGATCAGTTGGGGACCTGTAGTTTCAGGTCTCTCAGAGCAAGTGATCAAGACAATTCTGACTCCTGGAGTCTATCAAACTCAGACACTTCTCAAGAGACCTGAGATCTGTCTTGGTCTCTTTGCAACCATTGAAGTGTTTAAGCACAAGGTAAGTCCTGACCACATTAGTGCTCAAGTCACTGTGGTCTCTGGCCAATCTGTCCTTGGACTGCTTTGGAGTAGAAGTCATGCACCTTCTGGTCACAGCAAGAAACATGAGGACAAGAGGAAACAGCCTCAAGTTGTGCCAGGAGAGGTTTAGGTTGGATATTAGGAAAAAATACTTCATGGAAAGGGTGGACAAACCCTGGCACAGCTGCCCAGGGCAGTGGTGGAGTCACCATCCCTGAAGGGATTTAAAAGCCCTGTGGATGTGGTACCTGGGGACATGGTTAGTGGTGGCCTTGGAATGGTTGAACTCAATGATCCTGGAGGTCTTTGCCATCCTAAATTCCATAATTCTAAGTCACCCCTCTGCAGACAGTGAGTGGTGACCCAGGTGTGGGTCACATGCAGCACTAAAATGCCTCTTAAGCCAAAGAGGCAGTTATTGGTGTTTCTCAGCATAATGAGAACTCTACTTAGACATCATTTTATCTCAAGTGTGTGAAGGTTTTAGTGAGTCCTTAATACCAGACAACCTTTAATGAGACTCCCAAGGAAGCCAGTCACTTTCCCCAGCACAACCAGCAAATCTAAAGATCACTATATTGCTTAAAGCATTTGCAAAGCCCTAACACAAGGGTTTCAGAGGTGCTCAGGTGATGGAAAGGGCTTTGGACAGAGCCTGAATTCCACATCCAAGCCATTGTAGCAGTGACTATCCCACAGAGGGTTCTGTCTCTGAGGAGAGCAGTGAGTTGAGTGAGGCTGGAGCCTCACTGTCCCAGGGTGCAGTAGCCTTCCTCCCTGCCTGCCTCATTTCTGCTTTCATTGCATGTTTTTTATCTCTTCACACTTTTTTCCCATCCCCCCATCATTTAATTATATGTATTTTAAGGAAAACAAAACACTAGATGAATCTAATTACAAGGTGCTTATTGATGCAAACCTCATTCACAGCAGCCTCCTAACCCCCATCATCTTCCTGAGAGCCAGACATGGCTGAGAACTGTTTCTCCTCGTTCTGAGCCACTCTGACCCCGATTTGATTTAATTGCTCTCTTGCAATAATTGAGCACTTGCCAAGAGCCAATTTAAAGGTGCAACCATCGGATTTTTTTCCCTAATAGGAGGATTAACCCCATTAGCAATGAACTCTGTGCTGCACGTCCATAACCTCGCAAAGGAACATAAGCCTGTCTCCCTCCACAGGCTCATTTCTCCTCCTGCAGTAAATACAAATCATTAAGAATCTCCTCAGCCTTCAGCACAGTTTGGACCTTTTTTTTCCCTTAGGTGATCCCAAATAGGGATGGGCCAGGATTGGAACTGCTGGAAACACTTCTCAATTCTTTCTGATTTCCCTTTCTAAAAGGCACAGATGTTATTTCATTGCTCCTGGCTTTGGGTTAGGGTTGGTGCTCAGCTCTGAGGGGCAACAGAGCAGACGTTTTGCAGGGCTTGAGTTCTGGCTTCAGGCTTGTTTTGGGTTGTTTCCTTTCCCCCTGGATTGCTGCCTTGTCCTCCCCTACCTGACTCTGGGATGACAGAACAAAACCCCATTTCCCTTTCAAAGTGCCTCAGAAATTGGCTTTGCATAGAATCCCAGACTGGTTTGGGTTGGAAGGACCTTAAAACTTCTCCAGTTTCACCCCCTGCCATGGGCAGGGACACCTTCCACTAGCCCAGGTTGCTCCAGGCCCCATCCAACCTGGCCTTGAACACTTCCAGGGATGGAGCAGCCACAGCTTCTCTGGGCAACCTGTGCTAGTGCCTCAGCACCCTCACAGGGAGGAATTCCTTCCCAATATCTAATCTAACCCTGCCCTCTGGCAGTTTGAAGCCATTCCCCCTTGTCCTATCACTCCAGGCTCTTGTCCCTAGTCCCTTTCCAGCACTCTTGGAGCAGCTTCAGGTACTGGAAGGCACCCTGAGGTCTCCCTGCCTTCTCTGCTCCAAGCTGCTCTGAGCTTGCAATGCCATGAAAAGGAAGGTGTTGTTGATGAATATTATCTAACAAGAACTGGCCCCGAGGAGGATCACACCTGTTATCTGACAGAAGGGGATGTTAGTGACAGGTAGCACATGGCAAGTGACACTTTATGATTAACATTAACCTGCTCTCTGTGGAGCAAAGTGCCAGAATCCCAGGCTGTGCCCAGCTTGGAATGAGCAGGAGAAACACATTTGCTGGAAGTGTGAAGAATTTGTTCCTGAATCCCAAGAATGTCCAGTCTGTAAGCTAATTCTAAAATTAGAGTAACCTGTCACTTTTTGCTTGCCAGAGGGTGGTGTGGGGTCATGGAATGTGGCTGTAATGCTACCAGGATGTTTAATGGAGTTCTGCTGCTTTGTATACTCCAGAGCTGAGCAGCTGCTCTGAGTCTGAAGGTCTGCCAGGGCTGAACTGCAACTCTGCTCCTGGTAAATGTGAAGATTTTTCCCACTGATTTCACTGAGGCCACAGTTTTCACTCCTGGCCCTTCCAGTTATTGAGGGAAAACACAGTAGAAGACCCAAACTACTGTTGGGTGGAAAGAAAAAAATATCCTATATTGGTTTTGGCTTAAAACTCCCAACATTCACTTGTGAACTTAAAATAAGAAATTTATTTGCCATATGTTCAATTCCAGAACAAGTCCAAGAGAACCTGCTTCCTTGGGTTGCTTTGCATGGAGAGGGACTGCCTACAAATTTCTTTGCTTTTCCCTCTTCTGTTTTCCTTCTCACATTTACCATTAAACCAGCATTGACATTTCTGTGCCATCTGTGCCATTTTGAGGGGATGAAAGACTGGGGGCAGAACAAGGGTTTGTGCTGTGAGATCAGTTGAGAAATAGAACAGGGGGAGCCTGTGCTAAAATAATTGGCCAAGGGAGTCCTGGTTGCAAGGAGAGGTTTAGACTCTGGCAAAAAGGAGAGGAAATCTCCACATGTTTGAAAGGTGGTTGGTTCTGGCACAGCTAGAAATACTCTCCACTCTGCTATAGTAGGAGACAGCTCAGGAACTGCTGACTTGCAGGTTACTGGGCTATTCATCTATCTAGAGGCCAAGAAATATTCAGACAAATGAGGTTGTCCATTTTAAGGACTGGAAGGAAGTCTGAAGTCCCTCTGTACCCACAGCCTTGCATGTTATAAGGTAGAGGTTGGTATGTTTGAATGAGGCTGCTGGGAGAGAATTGGATTTGCTGGCCTGGAGATTTCCCCTTGCTCCTGTTGAATTCATCAGTCCTTGTTAGGCTTTGGACAAGCCTGGGAGAGGCTATTTCCAATTAGGAGCAGTTTTCAGCCTGAAAAATGATGAAGCAGAGTTTTATAGACTCACAGACCACACTGGGTCCTCTGCTCCAACCTGCCTTGTGAGCACTTCATGCAAATACTTTGAGGCATTTATAATCTTACACACACTTTCTTGCAACATCTCACATTTCCCAGACAATTTGTTTTCCTAACTCACAGCAAACAGTTTGAAAGTCCAACCTGCCCTTGCTGCCCTTGAGCAGCTGAGGAAGAGGTCGTGGCTGACACTGTCAGCTGCAGTGATTTCAGCCACAGCCTCAGAGTGTAGAGTAAGCAGAAATTTATACTTTTTAATTTGGTTAGAAAAGGCTGTTAAATGCCTAGAGATGGGAGCCTGGCCAGCCTGGCAGGGACAAAGCTGGGAGCTGACACCAGCTTGGCCAGACAAGACACACAGCTCTGCTTCACGACCAAGGTGACAGGAGGAGACATAAGAGCCATGGACAAGATCATGTATTGATCCTTCACAGCATGGAATTTATGCAAATTGCATTTAATGTATGGAGAAAGAACTGACATTTTCTCCTGGACTGTTTATCTCCAAAGTCTCTTGCAGAAGGATCAGATTACGGCTCTGCACAGCACAAACATCTCTTGTCTCAACTCTACAGTATTTGTTGTCGTCATGGGCAATTTTGTCACTAATTCCCAGGATTAATAGACAAAATGAGGCTATTACAGTGCATTGTATCACACTTACTGAATGACACTACACGTGGTTTATATTTAATTGCAAATGCATCCCTAATTTTGCTGTGCTGAAGTTCCATGGCTAAACAGGGCTGTGGATGTTCTCTGCTGTGTTTGTAATCACTGAGTGGCTTCTAGTTCATCCTTTGCCTCTCTCTGTCCCTATCCAGCTCCTCCTGTGTGCTCACACTACCATCTCCAGGGCAATATTTGGCAATCAATATTTTTGGCTGTCACAGGCCAAAATTATTCTTATTCAACTGTTTCACAACTAATTAATCCACATTAACAAGTATTGATCCTTTCCTACCTGTAAATTTAGTTGCTGGATAATGGTTCCTAAAGATCTATTAATAGGCTGAGGCTTAGCCTGGTGTTAAGAAAAGGAACTGTAGACCTTGGAGCATGGCAGAGCCTGAAGGAGGCAGGTAGAGGACCTGAATAAATCCCTGGCTGTGCTAGAGGCTTTTCTTCATGGCCTTGGTCAAGTCACTGAGACTCTAAAGCCCTGCAACAATTTGGGAGTGTGTTCAAAAGTGATGTCAATGCTTAAGAGTTCACTGAAATCTCACTGGAAGGCAGTGGGATTCATTACCCTAATCCTTCATAGACTGAGACATCTGAGTTTCATCCAGGTTTCTGTCTTGATCACTAGACATAGGGATCTCATTGTTTGAATTCCACAGGAGCCTGTCAAGTGAGGCTGACAGCAGCTCTGCACTTCCCAGGGAAGGGAGGCTGAGAGATGCTCATCCAGCATCCTCTGCCCATCCTTGGCCAGACAAGCCAAGACAAAGCCAAATCTTTCCTGAAAAGGCAAACCCTCCCCTGCACTTGTGATGCATGAAATCCAGGGAGTGAAATGAAGTTTGTTTCTCCGATGAAAATGAAACCTAAAATCCGAAACAAAGTGCAGAAATTAGGGAAATAGAAGACTGAGTGAAGTTCTGTGAGCTCAGCACTGTGGGATGGGGGTAAAGGAGGTGTCTGCACTCAAATTAGGCAGTTCTGGGTCTGCAGCCTTTTAAGAGTCCGTCCAGGCTTCATAGTCTGTATGAAACCAGCAATTTTCCTCTTATCTGGGTCCCTTTTAATTCATGCTGTTTCCAGTCCTTCATGCTGAGGAGAGTGTTTGTGCTGGACTGACTGGGCAGGAGCAGGGCAATCACTGCAAGTTTTACCAATACTAATGTGCACTTTATAGCCATGGTTAGCATTAAAAGACTTTTGACAAACACTGGACATGGACTGAAAGGCTTTTAAAGTCCCAGCCAAGCTCTTTGCAATTAGAACCAAGTAATGTACATTCATTTTGGATGTAAGTTGAGCTCACAAAAATATCTCCTTTTTTGTCCATTAACAAAACCACAGTATCCCCAGGAACAAGTCCCTTAATCTTCCCAGTGCACAGCCTGTGATCTTATCCTTAGAAAAGCTGTGCAATGCCATGCAGCTCCAAGAGAAACAAAAGCAAAGTCCAAAGCAAAATGGGCTCTCTCCCAGAATAAATTCCATTGATTTGGGGGAGCACCAATGCTTGAGGGTTGTTGCAGCTTGAATGAATTGTGTGATGTATTTAGCTCCCAGGAAAGTGCAGAAAGCATGAATTCCTCCTGCTCCTGAATAAAAATGAAGTCAGAAAACAGACACAGAATCATAGGATCTCCTGAGCTGGAAGGGACCCACAAGGATCATCAAGTCCAAGTCCTGGCCCTGCACAGGACACCCCAACAATCCCACCCTGTGTCCCAGAGCACTGTCCAAACACTCCTTGAGCTCTGTCAGGCTTGGGGCTATGACCACTGCCCTGGGGACCTGTTCCAGTGCTCCAACACCCTCTGGGGGAAGAACCTTTCCAACCTAACCCTCCCTGACACAGCTTTGTATAGCAAATAACATAATGAAGGAGTTGAGCCTCAGCACAGCAGTGACTCCATTTCCTCTCTGTGTCTGGAGCATGTGTTCATGTAGGTTCAAATAGAGAGCAAGAGGCAGAGTCACAGAGGATAATTCTCCCTGACCAGGCTCACTGCCTTCCTGTTCTGCCTTTATTAAAGGATTTATAATTTTCCTTGATATCAGAGTGTGTATCAAAGAGGCAGGAATCAGTGTCTGCTCCCCAGGCAGGTCCCCACAGAGGGACTGGGGACTATGTTGCCACCAGTGCAGGGGATGGAAGCCCTGAGACCAGAGGAGTCCTCCTGGGTGATGGTGACCAACTCCAGCATCCATGTCACATAACCCTGTCCATAAATGCATCCAACAGCCCTCATTGCTGTAAAGAGACTTTCCAAAATTCCACTCTGGTGGTTAAAATCTTTCTCATTTCCAGGCTAGTTCTGTATTCCCTGGATCTTGTGTCCTTTAACTCTTCTCCCACAGGGTTCACCATGCATCCACTGTGGAGCATGGAACAGTCACACTCTGCCCAGCCTTTCCCTTTTGGCATTTCCCAGTGCTTTTCTTCTTCTCTTGAAAGAACAGCCAACCCATGCTCCCTGGTCATGCAGTAGCAGCTTTGCAGGACTGGAAGGAAATGTTCCAGCTTGAATCAACCTCCTGAATAGAGCCTGAGTTCATCTGCTGGTGGCTGGGCCACTCCGAAGGCTCTGAGCCAGCCAAAATGAAGCATCAGCAATAGAAACCAGGCAAGATTATAGGTGTTTAAGCACAGTTCATCCTTCCCTGCTGGCTAAGCTGTACTGCCTCCTTTTCCTGCATGCTTTGCCTGGATCTAACCAAGTGAAGAGTTTCCCAGGCAGCCTTTGGTCACCCTTCTAGCCCCAACCTCAGCTGACCTGAGCATGTGCTCACAGACTTGTTACTTCTCTAATAAGGAGCTAAGGACAGATTGCAAAGAAGGCAGAGAAGAACCTGACTCATTCTCATCCGTAAGTAAAACATCTGTCTCAGTGTTGTCAGATGAAATCAAGTGTTCTCTTTTGCACATGATGAAATTTAACAGAAAAGTCCTTGTGGGAAGCTGTCAGCTCCTCGAGGAAGTCATTATATTGGACTTAGAGGATTTATGGGAACAAGTGTTCTAGCTGCCCCCAGAGCATTGTCCCAGCCCTGGTGATGTTGCAGTTATTTTATCTGACTACCTTTCCAGGTATTTGGGGTAATTTCCCTACCCAGGCAGCCTCACAATTGCTCTTTGGAACACAATTGCTGCTATTTGTGGGAGCACCACTCTCCAAAGCAATATTTCATCATTACAGTAAAGCATCATTCCTGCAATTATCAGAGACAGTGTCTGGAGGAAGCTTAGTGGAAATACAGTGATGCCTGAAGCAAACCCAACCCCAAAACTTACCTCATTAGTGCCTGGCTGGTATGTGACCATCTGAGCCCAGCATGGGAGGAATGGGAATTCACTGTCAGGTGTGAGGGCACTGGATTAGCTCAGATCAGTCTGAATTCTTAAAAACACATTGGATTTGGAGGAATCTTCCTCCAAAGTCCACTGCTTTATTTCCAGCATAACTCCAAACCAAGAGTACAACTTCATGAGGAATTTCACAGAATCACAGAATCATTAAGGTTGGAAAAGACCTTTAAGACCGTCAAGTCCAACCATCAACCCAATTCCACTACCATGTTCACCACTAAACCATGTCCCCAAGTGTCACATCCACAAGTTTTTCGAACAGTTCCAGGGATGGTGACTTCACCACTGCCCTGGGCAGCCTATTCCAGTGCTTGATAACCCTTTCCATGAAGAAATTCTTCCTAATATCCCATCTAAACCTCCCCTGGTGCAACCTGAGGCCATTTCCCCTGCCTCAGAACAAGCTCTTACACTCCAGCCCTTATTCAACTTCCCACCAGCTCCAGAATGCTGTGGAAGGTTTTGCAGACTCACTGGGAATTTCAGTTTGTGTCTCAGATGATCATCTTCAACCCATCTGGCAGGGAAGGAGTGGCAGCTTGAAAGACATAAGGAAAAAAATAGGGCAAGGTGATCTTCAGTTATTTGTGTGATCTCATTCAACAATAGAGTTGTTCAGCAGATCTCCTGTCACAGTAAAGTCAAAGCTGGTAACAATTAGATTAGATATTAGGAAAAAGGGGTTTATTTCCCATGAGGGTGGTGAGACACTGGCACAGGTTGCTCAGGGAGGCTGTGGATGCCCCAACCCTGGCAGTGTTCAAAGCCAGGTTGGCTAAAGCCTTGAGCAACCTGCTCTGGTGGGAGCTGTCCCTGCCCAGGGCAGGGGGTTGGGATGTGATGATCTGTAAGGTCCATTCCAACCCCGTAACATTCTATGATTCTATGAAAAGAGGTTGGGAGTATCTTAATGACAAAGTTATTTCTTCATTTTGTAAATTTTACATTAGAAAAAGATTCATTTGGTTGTAGTCATGAGTGTCCCATATCCTCTGGGAACAGTGAAGAAGAAAGAGAAAATACAGGGACGGGGGGAAGCAATATCTAAAAAAGAAATCAGAAAATGAAAAAACATCCTTCAGATGGAGAGATCTGACTTTAGGAGGCAAAAAAAAATAGCATTTAAAATTGGAAAATAACTTTGACAAACTTCAACCTTCCATAGCCACTGCCTGAGGAAGGAGTTCACAGGAAATGCTTTGCTCACTGTCAGGTACATGTTGGAGATGTAAAATCACTTACAGCTTATTGCCCTTATCTGTTTACACCCTGTTAGCTGCAACAGGGCTCCATCTGCTCAGACTCAGAGCTGCCCTTTTCTAAAGAAAAGCCTTTTAGATACAGATATTTTGTTTCCAGATTTCTTCTTCTTTAATTTTCCAGAATGCCTTTACCAGCTGGGGAGTGTGTGTGAGGCTTGGGCCAAATGAGAACTCCAGGCAGCGACAGCTGTGCCTGTGTCTCCTGTTCCATGGTGGAGCACACACCAAGCAGGGGAAGGAAGGTTATCTGTGTTATCAAGACATCACTGACGAGCACAGCAATCACAGCAAAGCCTGACTGACATTTTCAGCAGCTCCTGGACTGAAATGAGCACAGATGTAGATATGCTAAAAGCACAGATGCAAAGGTAACTCCAGCTCAGCACTGCAGACAGAATGACTGGCTGTGCCCAGTCATCCCCAAGCAGGAGGATTTCTGCTAATGGTATGCAAAAGTGTGAAAATAAAAGTCATCTGAAGTTACTGAGAGCAGGAGAAAATGTAAAGCTGCTTCTGACATTTATGAATAGAATTGTTAAGGTTGGAAAATTCCTAAAACTCCGTGTTCATGGAATCACAGAACATCCTGAGCGGGAAGGGACCCACAAGCATCATTGAGTACAACTCTTGGCCCTGTACAGGACATCCCAACAATCCCATCATGTGCCTGAGAGCATTGTCCAAATGTTCCTTGAGCTCTGTCAGGCTTGGAGCCATGACCACTGCCCTGGGGAGCTGTTCCAGTGCTCAAACACCTCTGGGGGAAGAACCTTTTCCAAAGATCCAACCTAACCCTCCCCTGACAGCTCCATGCTGTTCCCTCAGGTCCTGTCAGTGGTCACAGGGAGCAGAGACTGGTGCTGCTCCTCCACTGCCCTTTGTGAGGAAACTGCAGACCTCAATGACCCCTCAGTCTCCTCCAGGCTGAATAAACCAAGTGGCCTCAGCTGCTCCTCATATGGCACCTCTCAGACCCTTCAACTTCCTAGCCTCCTTTGGATGCTCTCTAATAACTTATTTATATCTTTCTCAAATTGTGGCTGATACTCACTGGAGAACATTGTTTTCTAGGGCTGTTGGTTCATGTATCTCATTTTTGAACAGTGCTTCACTGTGTCACCCACTGAGGCACCAGCTTTGGACAATGCCAGTCATTATTCTGCAGTAGCAATGCTGTTGTCCAAATATACTCAAGGAATGACTTTACTTCGATGAACAATAATCCCACAAACCTGCAAAAATACTTGTGGATTGAATAATTTAATTTTCTGGCCCTGTTAATTCATGGTACTGAAACAGAGATCACCCTGCTGGTTACCAGAGCAGCAGAGAAGTAGGAGATGATTGATGGTGTGTTAATGAAACAAAAGCTTTGCAGCCACTCTGGGAGAGCTCAGCTGTGTGATATGTGAATGTGTGGCTTCTCTGCCATCTGGAAATCACCCAAGGTCAAGAATCAAAGGCAAAGGCAGCTCCAAGGCTGGGTCTAGCATGGAACTGAGAGCAGAACACTGTTGTCCTTGCATCAGCAGAGTGAACATGCACAGTCACAGCTGGCTTTGGGCAGGTTTCCATACCAACAGGATGAAGAGAAGAGCCTGGGTGGAGGCTGCCCATCACTGAGCTACATGGACACCCCCAGGTCCCACTTCTGTATTTCACAGAATCACAGAAACATTTAGGTTGGAAAAGACATCCAAGATAATCAAGTCCAACCTTTGTCTCCAATTCTGCAAAGGAATGAGCAAGTTGTTCCTTCAAAGCAAGCAGTTGTTTGTTCTTTTCATACCCAAATGATTACATGTGCCATCTTCTGGTTTGTAGCACACTTCCAGCCTCAGCCACTTTTCCACCTCTGAGCACACTCTGTACCACTCCTTAGTTGATGGATGTTTATTCCTGAGGTCATGCTCTTTCAGCCAGGACTTTACACAGAGCTTCTTCTGCCATTCCACCTTTGTATTTTAATAAGTTGTGGCATGAAAAGGAAAGAACAATACTGAATACTGAACTTAATAAATGGAAACTCAGCAAGGGCACTAGAGGACACGAGTCCTTCAAAACTCCCAAATTATGCTGGATGTGAAGCGAGGAGATTATTCTGGATGGCTCCACTTGATTTCTTGCCAAGGTCGGGGCTGTGGCATTCTTGATGAGGAAGTGGCTGCTTGAGTTGCTTCATAAACTATTTATTTCAGGTTTAATGACATCCTAGTGTTGTTTTTCCTCTGTTCCTGAGTCCTTTGCTGCTTGTCACTCCATTTGCATGGAGGTCACCCATGGAATTCTATGAAAGGCAACATATATCCAGACTTCTGTCAAGGCTGCACCATGTTGTGCTTCTCCATCTTAGTTACTTTGCAGTTTTAAAGCACTTATTTCTCACTCTGGGTGATGACAGCTCATAGATTCCTTATACAGTTGGTTCTGTCTGGTCCTGAGCTGCAAAGAATAAAAGATTGTCTGGAACAGGTTCTGTGAGGAGTCTGGACTCCACAATTTCCTCATTTCTTTGTGTCTCCATTTCTCTCCTCTGCAAAATATGAACCAGTTGTACTCTGGGCCTCCCCTCCATTCTTACACTAGATTTTAGGTCCTACCTGACACTGTCTGTTTCCATGAGAGTGATTTTGGAGAAGTTACTCATGTTGTCATTTGATGGTTTTTTCCTTCAAAACCCAACCCTTTTTCAATAGGAAGCAACAGATTGTGGATTCCTGGTTCTGTGCTGGCTGCTGGATTTTCCCAGCAGTGACATTTGTGGAGGACATACAAAAATATGCCAGGGAGAGGCACTGCAGCAGTTGAGTGTCATGAGCGTCCCTTCTGAAGTCCTTCCATGGACTGAACAGCCAAGTGGGAAACATTAGAGCCATGTTCATAGCAGACACATGTTACAGACCTTGAGAAAAGGGGCTGGGAGGGACCCTGAGACATCCCTAGATGATCCTACCCCTGCCTCAGGCCAGGAATAGCCATCCCAAAGGATGGGAGTAGCCCTGGAAACAGATCCCACAGTGCCCAGGGGACATCCTGTCACACCTCATCCTCCCCCCAGCCTCCCTGCCAGTCCCTCCCTCTCCTCACCAGCAGTTTTTCCTGAAGGATCCCTCAAAGACAAGCCCTGTGGAGGCTGCTGGTGACTTCACTACTGAAAGCAAAGCAGTGACACCTTGTCTTACCTTGCAGTTTTCCAACCACCACCAGCTTGTTTTGTCTAAGTCAAAAGCTATTTTTCATTGCTTGGTCAGGGCTGGAATCACTTCCAGGGAGTATTTGCAATGCAAAGCCCAGAGCTGTGCAGGTAGTGCTCTAAGAGCTGCTTCCCTCTCCAGGCTCCCTGCTCTTCCCTGACCTGGAGTGATCTCCTTTGATACTCTGTGCACCTCAGAGCAGGTCAGACCTCACAAGTCACAGCCTTGGAATATTTATTTGTTCTCCACGTGACAGACAACACAGAAAAGGGAGAAGAGGTGTGGCTGGATGGAGAGCAGCACTTCTGTGGTTTGAGAATTCAGGGATTTCAAAGTGGGTTTGTTCTGCTTGGAATAAAAATGAGAACAGAGGAGTTTCTGGGGAGAAAGAAGTCACTCAAGACCTTCCCTGCCTCCAACCAGAGCTGCTCACAGCACCCAGCTCAATCCATCCCGTGATCCTCATCCTCTGCAGGGTCTTCCAGCATCATATCCTCACTCTGTGTCTTCCTAACTCCTCCATCCTCTTTCTCATCCTCCCCATAGCCAGACCCAACTCTGCTAAATGCTGTTTGGAAAGCACCTCCCAGAATCATTAAGGCTGGAGAAAGCCCCTGCCATTATTTTCCTACTCTTTTCCCTATTTTTTTTTTGTGAAACCCATGGCCAAGGTGTAATTCCAGTTCCCCAGATGAAGAACTGGTCACCACTCAGCATTTTTCTTCTTTTCTTCTAGTAAAATGGTAGTTGTTGTGGTTTCTTTCCCTTTAGGAAATATAATTTATTAAAGCCAAAGCTGTTGATGGGAAGTGATTTGACAAATTTCTCTATTCAAAACCATTTCCTTCAGGGGAAAGAATTGCAAGTGTTGTAACAAGCATCTCTGTATATTTTAAACACAAAATGGTTTGATTTAGGGTTTGAAATAAGTTGAAAATATGTAGGACAAAGGAAAGAGTCAATTTTAGCTTAAAGAAAGGACAAAATTATCTCCATCAAAAAGAGCCTTGTTTTCATATCACTTACATGCAATGGGTTTAGAGCTCTGAATTATTTATCCACCATTTGTTTTCATTCTCAGGCCATGAAAAATCTCTAGTTTCAGGATCTGTCTTAATTGGAAGAGGATTTTTTTTTAGGAGGTGCTGTTTGGAAAGTGCCTCAAGTCGCTAAAGCTGTTTCTTCCCCTCTGGCATCTAGAGCTTCGCAGTTTGCAGAATTGGCTCTTCCCAAAGGTGATGTGGTTGAGCTTGGGAAGGGATGAAAAGTCACTCTGGATGGCTTCTAGGGAACAGAAGACAAGCAGGCACTGATCCTGAGGCCAGGGAGTAGTAGCATGAAGCTGAGCCATCTGTGGAGACTTCAGTGCCTGCCATTCCACCAGTTCCAGGAGGACACTGGGAGGTGAGTGACTATGTCCAGAAATGGTTTCAGTTTAGGAACCAACAGTATATTAAGAAACTGTGAATAATTTTTCTTTCTAAATATTACTTTTAAAGTTACTTTACTTGAGTTCACTAAGGACAATGTATTGACCTTCTCAAGGTTAATGGCTCAGTGATTTACTTTTTTAAAAAAAAAGCACATGAAAGGCCAGATTGATTCTTGTGTTAATTATTTCTCTGGACAATATCAAATGTGTGTTGATGTATTTTCCACTATACCTGGAAAGACATTTCTGCTCCCTAGGTTACAGATGTTCCAGGCAATGACCAGGATGCTGGGAGTGTCCTGATAGCTTAAGCTACATTCCTTATAGATAAGCATGTCTTTCACCACAAAAACCCACTAGAAGAGCTAAATTTTCCATGAAATTAGATGAAATCTGTTCACTTCCATCCTGCCTTACCTCCAGTGAAAAAAATCTTGGCGTCTGAACAAAATCTCCACACAATCCAATTTATGGAATCAATTGTGACAACTCAAAGGAGCCTGAGCTTTGCCTCACCCCAAATCCTTGGCAAAGCCCCTGCAGCTCCTTTTTAGCATATGCAAATAGAGCTGTGGATATAATCACTGTGAGAGCCCAGTGCTGAATACTGGGATGGCTTCTCATCCCAGTGCCTCATCAATTCTTGTATCAATGACCTGAAGGGAAATCTGGAATCATTCCTGACAGAGTGGTAAATAACATCACCGACGTGTGAGTTTGATCACTCAGCAAATCAGATGTAATCAAAATACATCTCTTTTAATTCAGCTAAATATATAGGCATAGGCACCTCCAGGAGCATGTGCATGCACTCCTGAGAAATCAGCAGGGCTTGTAAATGCTCCATAGGAGTGAATTATGCATTTTGCAAGCATAAATACTTCATCCAGCCAGGCTGGGAGGTGAGCAGAGCTTGGAGGAGAATTATCTTGATGTGTCACTGACTTAATAAAGACAGAAGTGCCTGTGCAGGGCTCTGGCACCATGTGCTGCTGCAGCCCAGCAAGGTGAGAGCGTCCTGACACAGTGCAGAAGGGTTTGAGAACAGGTTACGTGGAGTTGCAACCACAGGCTTGAGATAGGTGGGTACTAAGGTTCCAATTTTCCATGCTTTATCTGTAGGAATTCCCTCTAGGATGAGTGGCAGCTGGGGTTAAATCTTCATGCGTGTGCAGGGCACCTTGCAAGGCACATTGTCATCTTCATTCAGTGCAACTTGCATAGAATCTTGGAGTGGTTTGGGTTGGAAGGCACCTTAAAGACCATCTATCCCACCCCCTGCCATGGGCAGGGACACCTTCCACTAGCCCAGGTTGCTCCAAGCCCCATCCAACCTGACCTTGAACACTTCCAGGGATGGGGCAGCCACAGCTTCTCTGTGCCAGTGCCTCACCATCCTCACAGGGAGGAATTTTTCCCTGACATCCAAATCTAAATCTCCCCTCCTTCAGTTTAAAGACGTTTATCTTTGTTCTTTCAAATCAATTTCCTTTTCTAACAATCTCTTTGCTTATTGCAAAATACAAGCAGCTGGTTCCCTGCCCATGGCAGGGCTTGGAATGAGATGATCTCTAAGGTCCTTCCAATCCAAACCATTCTGGGATTCCATGAGGTGCTGAATTTGCAGAGTCCCTTGCAGGTGCCTCTCCTACCTGTGTCTCTCTCTTCCCCAGGGCTGTTATTCCCTCTGTAATAGAAGTGTGTCTGACAGCTTCCTGATTAATGGCAGTGACAGCTCAGCCTCCCTGTGTGTGCTGGGAAAAGCTGCACAGGGCTTTCCCCTCCTCTTGGCTCAGCCTTTCCTCTGTGGAGATCTATCCATCACAGCCACCACCTGGCAGGTAAATTCAAAACATGCCAAGTCCTGCCATCTGAGCTAAAAAAAAAAATGAGCCACATCAGCAGAGCTGAAGGAGCATTGCTGGGGTGTGAGGAGAAAATGCAGCAAGGATTGCAGGGAGAGGCACAATCATTTATTACACCATGAACATAGTTGCAGAGGGGGAAGTGGGACAAGATTTTGGGCGCATGAAGTGTAGCCAAAAATTAAAGCAGAACAGAGGTTGAGACTAACTTCTCTGGATTATATTTACCCATTAGACAGGTGGAGGAAAAGGGGGTTGATGCCTGGAGGTCATTGGAGAGGGGCAGGAATAAAGCCACAAAGCTTCTTTGAACAGAGGCAACCAGCTAGTTTTGATTGCCCTGATGATGGATTAACCAGGGATGGAAAAAATTTACAGTATATCATAACAGTGACAGCTCTGCAAGTCCTTGGCTTTTAGCAGCCAGCAGAGTTAAGAAATCGAACTCATACAATCCCAGAATGGTTTGGGTTGGAAGGACCTTAAAGCTCATCTCATTCCAACCCCCTGCCATGGCCACAGAAGTTAATTGGAAGGTTTAAATGTAGAAAATATCTACCAAGGGCTTCACACACATCATTACCTTTTGCACAATGTTGATAGAGTAACTGGTCTTGCTGGTGCAGGCCATTTTGTATGGATTCTCTAATGTG
>NW_008666378.1:8799-20785 GCF_000695815.1 Acanthisitta chloris | reverse complement strand
TCATAGAGTCATTAAGGTTGGAAAAGAATCCCAAGGTCATCAAGTCCAACCTGTGATTGATCACTATTCTGTCAACTGGGTGAGAGCACAGAGTAATCTACACATCTTTTAAATCCCTCCAGGAATGATGGCTCTACCACTTCCCTGGGCAGTCTGTTCCAGTGCTTGACAACCCTTTTGGTCAAGAAATTTTTCATACCTAAAACTCCTCTGGCACAACCTGAGGCCATTTCCCCTTGTTCTATTTCTTGTTACCTGGGAGAAGAGATCAACCCTCACCTGGATTCACTCTCCTTGTAAAGTTGTAGAGAGTGAAAAGGTCTCCCCTGAGCCTCCTTTTCTCCAGGCTGAACCCCTCAGCTCTCTCAGCTGCCCCTTGTTCTCCAGCCCCTTCCCCAGGTCCATTTCCCTTCTCTGGACATGCCCAAAGACATCTTCCAGTATGTTTTACTCTCAATATATGAAATTAATAGCATTAGAAGATGCTCTCTCTGACCTTTCTGCCTAATTTGGGTACAACTGCCCAACAGGCTTAAAAGTCATTAAAAGGAGCCTAATTCTCTTTATCTCACACACACAAACACAGGATAAGCCTCGTTTCCTTGGGAAACCAACTGATAAAATAGCAGTAGCTCAGAAATATGCTGTAAGATGTGACAACAGACCAACAGCCCTTCCAGTTGGGGAACGTGAGAAAAGCCACCGGCAATGTCCCCTGTGTTAGCAAGGGCAGCATGAGTAGGCTGCAGCTTGGGAAGGGAGCAGCAAGCAAATGTGTGAATGCTTGACTAGATGCTCAACTGGGGCAAAATTGCTCTTAATTAATGCTTCACATAGCAGCAGACATCAGTCTGCCATGGCAAGGGGAGGGGCACCGATGGCTGGTGATGTGTGACAGTAAACTGTGGGTGACAGCGAGTGCTCTCCTTAGCTGAGAAGCTCCATGTGAGATAGAGACTAAGTCCTGTGAGGAGTGGCTGAGGGAGCTGGAAGGGCTCAGCCTGGAGAAAAGGAGGCTCACAGAGGTACCTTCTCAATCTCTACAACCTCCAGCCAGGATGGTGAAGGCAGGCAGGTGTCAGGCTCTGCTCCCAGGGAACATGCAATAGGACAGTCACCTTCCCTACAAAGACAGGCTGAGAAAGTTGAGGCTGTTCAGCCTGGAGAAGAGAAGGCTGTGTGGAGACCTCATAGCAACTTTCCAGAATTTGAAGGGGCTACAGGAAAGTTGAAGAGGGATATTTTGTTAGGAACTATAGCAATAGGACAAGGAGTAATGGGGATAAAATGAAAGAGGGAAATTTAGGTTAGCTATTAGGAAGAAGCTTTTTTACTGTGAGGGTGGAGAAACACTGGTACAGGTTGTCCAGGGAGGTTGTAGATGTATCAACCCTGGCAGTGTTCAAAGTCAGGTCGGATAAAGCCTTGAGCAACCTGCTCTGGTGAGAGGTGTCCCTGCCCAGGGCAGGGGTTTGGGACCAGATGATCCTTAAGGACTCTATGATAAGAGGAAATTACTTCAGGCTTTGCCAGGGGAGGTTCAAACTGGACATCAGGAAGAATTTTTTCATGGAAAGGGTTATCAGGAATTGGAATGGGTTGTCCAGGGAGGTGGTGGAGTCACCATCCCTGGAAGTGTTCAAGAAACAACTGGACATGGCACTCAGTGCTCTGGTCTAGTTGACAATCAGTCACAGGTTGGACTCAGTGATTTTGGAGGTCTTTTCCAGCCTTAATTATTCAGGGATTCTGTGAGCTCCCTGTGTTAGTGTAGCTGCCACTGGTCCTGTATACACATCACCTGGGAAATTCCCATGGGACACCCCACAGTAAACATGGCCTAGTGCATTTGGACTGCTGTGAAAACAGTGCTGGAAAAGACTGCAGGACTGGCAGAGCCAGTTTATCCACTCTGCTGGAATTGTTTCCGGCCTAGAGGAGCAAACCTCCATCTGCAGCCCAGCTCCAGTCCCAGTTCTCATGTTGCTGGGATAAAACAGATGAGACAAGAAGCACCAGGGCAGGTTCCTGTGCTGGGCTGCAGCACAGAGCGATGCTCATGGCAGGAGCCCAAGATGTATCACCCCTTGGGGGGAACATGCCCATTACTGGCCTTGCTGTAAGGCTCTGAACATGCTGTATAACACATGCTGAGTTTCAGTTGGGTTGTGTTGGCCTGGGCAAGTCATGCTAAAGCTAAAAGTTTTGACATCACACTCCTTGCATTTTCCCTGCCATGTAATTAATCCCTCTGAGAGAAAAAAGAGCTGCTGCCAAGTGTGAGGTGAAGATGCCTCAGAGGGAATCCTTCAAACACTGTGCTCTGACCTCTTTATTTTCCTTTCATCATTTATTTGGCTATCTCAATGCTACACACACACCACATCCTGCTAAATGCATGCTGGATTTTCCTCACAAAAGGATGATAGAAATCACTGTCCGAGATCAAAGCAAAGAACAGTTTATAAACAAGCTGAGATTTTAAAAAAGGCAAAAGTGCTCCTCAAATGTTTCATCTGTGATGTGGCTTCATTGTGTGAAGCAACAGTGGGAGGGTAGGGAAGGGGAGGATTTGCACTGGAGGCTGTGTAAGTCCTGGGATCTGGATCTTGAGGGGAATTCCTGGCTGAAACAACACACGGAAAGTCACACCTGCCCAGCTGGAGAGAACTGCTAAAGTGACACTTTTCCTACCCAAATGAGTGCTGAGGAAGCACAATTGCTCATAGTAGAAGACATTGGGGGTAGGTGCCAAGGAGGGAGAAGAACTTTGTAAAGAGCAATGACCTGGGACAAGCTGGCCTTGGAAGTTAGGCTGGACATTAAATCGTAGACAATCATTCAGGTTAGAATGATTCCAAGATCATCAAGTCCAACCTGTGACCCATCACCACTTTGTCAACTAGACCAGAGCACTAAGTGCCATGTCCAGTTGTCTCTTGAACACCTCCAGGGGTGGTGACTCTACCACTTCCCTGGGCAACCTGTCCCAATGCCTGGTGAACCTTTCAGGGGAAAAAATTCACCTCTCTCTGGTCTCCTTCCTGCCAGGTCCCTGAGGACAGCAGCATTGCCTGTGTCCCTTGAGAAGCTGAGCCAAGCCCTGCACAATGGGCAAAGAGACTCCAGCTCTCAAACCCTGATGCCTTAAATACACACACATAGAGTTACAAGATTAGACTCAGGAGTATAAAGTGAATAAATCTTGCCAGGAGAATTTGATTGACTTTATGTGAAATAATTCCAGAGCAAAGGAAGGGAATGGAGCAGCTGTAATTGGTTGGGGATAGTGGATCTGAGGGAAGGCACTCAGTACTGTGCTTCATAAACTCATCACATTCACATTTTCCAGCTAAACAACAGCTGATGTTGCTTCCCGTGAGAAGCCTACCAGAAGCATAAGGAAAGGGACAGTCCATGTAGGAAAAATCCACCACCCTCCAAGCAAGGCACCACCTGATGTCTCACGTCCCCCAAGCTCTTGGTGGTAGGCAGAACCCACATGTTGTAGTCAACACTCACCTGCTGCTTTCCCACTGCCTGAATTAAAGCCTTCTTAAGGGAAAATGGGGATCAGCTGCTCCCAATCAATAGAGCTCCATGGAAATCCATAGATTGCTGCTAATTGACCCCAGCCGGCTAATCCAGCCCATTCTGGTTTACATTGGCTTTGCCACTTATGTTTTCATTTGTAGTCTTTCAGGGTGGTTTATGTAATCCATTAGGATCCACCTCCTGCTCTCCAAATAGCTTTCAGAAGCCAAAGGTGCTGTTTGTGTTTGGAGATTGATATCTGGCTGGCAGCATGATTCAGGTTTCCGGCAGCAGGTATGAGCCTTAACTGCAGGAAATGAGCTTATTTTTAGCTGAAGCATTCACTGGAGGTTTGTGTAAATGGATTTTTGCTGGGTGTCCTGTTTCTTAGGCAATGGAGGCAGAAATTTTAGCTCTTGTTTTTAATATAGATCCTAGGCAGAGGGAAGAGTTACTGAGTGGATCCACAGAAGTTCATAGCCAGGTAAAAACACCTAAGGCTGGGTGAGATGTGTGAACTGGAATCCTGGAGACTGGGAAATGAAGACCTCCATGAGGTTTCCAAGCAGTAAATGAGTGTTAGGTTAAAGAGAAAAACCACAGGGTTTGTTTCAGTTTTAATTTTATGCTGTGGCAATCATCTTCTTTTGATTTTTTTTCTGAGAGAACCTTGAAAAACTGACACAAAAGTCCAAATATTCTCTTGGAAGTTTTGTGTTCTGCAGAGACTTAATTCCCAGCTTGAAAATCAAACCTAAATCACCATGACAGAAAAACACCAATCAGCCCTGAGCAACTCTCCTCTTGTCTCCAGAAATTTGGGGCTGTGATTGATTTAAGTATGAGTAGAATTAATAGCTCAGGGGATCTGGCATTTCCTTCTCTTCCATGGGACCAGGTATCCCTTTTTCTCAGTGGGTTAAAGCTGTGTGTCTCCTCCTGTCCCTGATATGACAAATGCAGTGTTCATCAACTCTCAGGTCCTTCTGTGTGTCTGTGCTGGGAAGGTCTGAGACCTGCTGTCACCATGCTACCACCTCAAGCATTTTAAAAGCTTTTACACTGATGCTCCTTTTAGGGTGGAAGTGGGGAGAAAGAGGACTTTTGTGGAATGGGGAGGGATAGAGGGTTTTTGTGAGGGGGGATAGAGGCCTGGCAGCATGTTAATAGCTGGATAGTTAGTAAGGGGATGAAGGTTAAAGCTCAAATCCCACCAATTCAAGGAAGGGGAAAAGACACCTCCCTCCCTTTTGCACAGCAATTCCAGTGTGTGAAAGCCTAATAAAGAGGATAAAGGGATGATTTCACGTTTCAGGGAGGAGAGTGGGGCTGTGCTTTGGCTGCTGGGGGTGTGTGGCCCCCGTGAGCTCCAGCACACACGTGTGCTCCCCCCACATGCTGCTCCCATCACATGCGTCGATCCATGTGAGAGCAGAGCTGCCACGGTGCAGGAGACACTCGCCCACGCAGATCTCATTAGTTGTCTGGAGCAGAGAAGAAGCCAGAGATGACTGGAGAAGTCCCAGCCCTCCTCTCTGTCTGTTACCCAGGCAGAGGGAGGGGAGAGGGGGCACAGACAAGGAAAGCTTTAGAGGGGATTAATGAGTGTGTCTCACTGTAGTGATGAATTTTTCATCTGGCCTGAAGTGTGATTGTGTTGCAGGGATTAGAGCTCTGGGGGGTGTTTGGTTGGTGCTTTCAGGTGGTTTTAGCTGAGGATGCTCAGGAGTAAAGGCAAAAGTTGATCGTGCTACAATTTGGGGGAAAGACAGCAATGCAAAGGAGTCTGGAGTGGGTTTGGGGGCAGAAGGGGGGAGGATCTTTAACATCCCAGGTGTCAGGCTTGCAGCTGCTGCCTTTGAGCCCAGTGCTGTGCTGGGCAGGCACTGCTGGACCCCATGGATCCAGGGATATAAGAGGGGAAAGGTCACGGTCCCAGATTCCTGCCCATGTCTGTTGTCACAGCAGTGGGTGATGGGCACGTGGAGTCCCCAGGGAGGTGGCACAGTAGGATGGTCTCTCAGAGTGTCTGTGCCCCTCTCAAGTGTGTGGATCATGTAGTGTGTGGCTGCATCCAGGGAATTCTGGCTGCTCCCACCCCAAAATCCAAGCCCACCATGCAGTTCTGGCCTGTCTTGTTGGCCCTGGGCTGAGTGAAGAGGCCACTTTTGCTGAAAGCTCTTGAAGGTGTCAGTCTGCTCCTATGGGGCAGCAGAAGAGGTGGAAGGGTTGGACATCCACAGGTGTCCAGGACAAGGTGTGGATGGAAAACCTTGGGAGATCCAATGAGGATGAAGATGGATGGAAAAATTCACCCCCTACTAGTACTCAATACTTAAATGGAACAGATTTCCCAGAGAAGCTGTGGCTGCCCCATCTCTGGAAGTGTTCACAGCAAGGCTGGATGGGTCTTGGAGCAGCCTGATCTAGTGGAAGGTGTCCCTGCCCATGACAGGGGCTTGGAACTGGATGATCTTTAATGTACTGTCCAACCCAAACCATTCCATAATGATTCTATTATTACTACTCATAATTAGTAAGGAGATACTTCATGCATGAAGACAATTTGTGCATGTGTATATCAGTGGGAAGTGTTCTGCAGCCAGGTGAGATGCCTCCCTTCCATGGGCAGCTCTCCAGCCAGCACAGAGAGCTGTGGTGTAAACTTCCAAGGGTTTACAGGGATTCACTGGGCATTTGCAAATCAAACCATTTCCTTGCTTTGCAGCCTCTCAGCTTCCAAATCTCCTCCCTGGCACAAAACCCCACTGTGCTGAGTGAGTGCCCAGAGCTGAGAGGGAAAAGCTGAGTGGTTAGGGTGGTTTTAATTTTATTTAATCCACATTATAGTCAAACCCATGGAAAATCTTGTTAAAAGATCAGCGTGGATTTTCTAAGCTGAGGGAAATGTTACATCTCAGTCAGGGAGTCCTTTGGATCAACCAGGGAGGATGGAACCACTGTAAAAATCCCAGAACAAAAGGCAGAAGGGCCACACACTGCTCAATTTGTTGGCCCAGTTCCTTCTTTTCTAGAAAATTTCAAAGGGAAAAAAGTCTTTTAAATGCACTGAAATATTGTATGCTTTGTGCAATTGCTGATTTTATATTGTTTGTTTCCTCTGTGTTGCTGAGGGGAAAGCACCTGCCCTGGCAAAGGGACAGAAGGCAGGTGGGACAGGACTGTCACCAGCTCTATGGGATCCCCAGGCTGGGATTTCAGATGAGGAAATATGAGAGAGAAAAATATGAAGGTAAAATGTCTGAGAAGCCTAAAAAGCAGCTGGCACAGGTTGCCCAGAGAAGCTGTGCCTGCCCCATCCCTGGAAGTGTTCCAGGCCAGGTTGGATGGGGCTTGGAGCAACCTGACCTACTGGAAGGTGAGCCTGCCTATGGCAGGGGGGTGGATTTAAGATCCCTTCCAACCCAACCCATTCTGGGATTCGGGGGTTAAGCAGGGCACAGTGAGAATGTAAGTCACAATCCATTGAGCTGAAATACCCTCTCAGCTGTGCAGGCAGGGATGGAGCAGGTTTTCCTACCAGGTGACTCACTCCAGTGCTTCAGGCACGTGCTCACTGCATAGTGTCTACCTCACTGCATAGAGGTAGACAGAATCATGGCCAGAATGGTCAGTGTTGTTTTGCAGATGCCAGAAAAGCCTGGTGGATCAGGAGAGAGGAAGGTGCTGATACCCCAGAGGTTTTCCCCTTTCTGCTGTCAGAAAGAGCCCAAGAGTGAACAGGGCTGTGCCAGCCCAAGGACCTGTTCCATCTATGCCCTCAAAGGAGTGGGGAACAGAGCAGAGAGAGGGAACCAGAGGTCTCAAAGTGCACAGCACGGGATGCTGGAGCAGGTACTAGGGAACTACCACTGCTCTGTATCCTTCCTCAGATGCCCAGTGCTGGGCAGGGTTTGGCTGGACCTTTACATCAACTCCCTGCATCCTTCTAGAGAGATGGAGAAGCTTGTCTGAACTTCCAGTGGGGAAACACATCTGTAGTCTTTCTCAGCCTTGAGGTTTGGATGCAACTGGGACTTGGCGGGGACCCTCCCTGGAGCCTGTTGACAGCTGCACATGGAGAAGAGGCTTTTCCCAGCCACATGCAGGAGCCCAAATGTCCTCCCCCAGCCTGGCCTTGGCCTTGAAGCTGCTGCTGAATGCTGAGGCATCAGGGAGCATGCCAAAATACCAATTTCTCGCCAGTTCTTTATGCTGGATCCTTATAAATCCCTTCTCTTCCCTTCATTAGCAGTGGCCAGGGCAGGACTGAGCACTTCTCAGTGCTCTTGTCCACCCAGCCATGCTCAACACCTCCTTTTCCACATATAGGCACTGTCCTGGCCACCTGGATGCCTCCAGAAAATTCCTTCTGCATTCTTTCCTTTGACATTGCTTTGGCGAACAGAGCGGGAGGATTTCTAAGTGACTTTAATTTGGGAGGTTGGAGGATTCCTTCTTCCTTTTTTCCCTCTTATTCTCTACTTCTTTGTTTGCTCTTGAAACCATTCTAGTTCTTCAGTAGCTACTTCTTCTGCTTCTTCTTTTCCCAACCTGTGTGCATGGGCTGGGATAACACAGGGTGGCCCAGTGGATGCACAGTGGGAACTGGAGGGCACAAACTATGGGCACTGGGTTGTCCCCAGCTGTCAGGGACACCTCCCTCCCTCTCCTTGACTACATGATGTGGAACCACCCCACAACCCCAGACAGCATGTTTTCCAGGTCATTGCATAGCCCCTTTTCCAACCTTGCTATCAGATGGGAGCCAAAATGCTTTCCCCGGTCATCTAGGGAACATCCTCTGCTTTCCACTCAGGGCCCCATAAGGCTAAAATTAGCAGTGATTCCCTCTCCAAAGCAAGAAATTATTTTGGGAGAGGGCACAAGGAGAAGGAGGAAGGGAAAGGGAGCTCCCCTTATAAAATATTTACCACCTCAGCCTCAGCAAATGCTTCCTGAGGAACTCTGGAGAACGCTCTAATTAGGCTCAGAGCTCTGCTGCTGTTTGCTTCGTCTTCTGCCCTCCTCTTCCCTCATCCTTTATTAATGGGCCCTTTGCATGACATAACAGGATGGTTGTCTCCTAAGGGGCTTTTTATCCCTTTGTTCTTGCACAAGAAGGGAAAATCCCATCCTAGCCGGCAGAAAGGAGTTTTCTTAAAAGATGGGCAAAAAACTGGGTTAGATTTTTTATATATATAGAATTCTGGAATGATTTGGGTTGGAAGGACCGTAAAGCTCATCTCTTTCCACCCGCTGCCATCTCCCACTGGACCAGGTTGCTCCAAGCCCCATCCAACTTGGCCTTGAACACTTCCAGGGATGGGGCAGCCACAGCTTCTCTGGACAACCTGTGCCAGTGCCTCAGCACCCTCACAGGGAGGAATTTCTTCCCAATATCCCATTTATCCCTGCCCTCTGGCAGTGTGAAGCCAATCCCCCTTGCCCTGTCACTCCATGCTCCTGTCCAAGGTCACTCTCCAGCTCTCTTGGAGACCCTTTAGGCACTGGATGGAGTTCTAATGTCTCCCCAGAGCCTTCTCTTCTCCAGGCTGAATATTCCCAGCTCTCTCATCCTGTCTCCATTGCAGAGCTGCTCTAGCCCTTTGATTCATGTGTGTGCATAAACACGTGTATACACATCCACATTCCTGAAACACAGGTGAGTCTGGTGTGGACCTACAGTTCCCTGGAAGTCCTTTCCCTGATATTTCCCCCAAACATCCCTCACTAACTTCAGGAATTTCTTCCTCCTGCCACTACAGCTCAAGGCTGGAGCATCAGAGTGAAACACATGGGGTCTGACAAGGATCCAGAGACATTTCATTTGACTCCAACTCTTTCTAGTGTTGGAATCAAGTAATTGTTTTATAAAAGTTGAATTTGCTAGAAGGGCTTAATGCATTTTTTAGCAGCACTGTGTAATAAAGTAATTGTAGATTTATTGCTGCTCTTACCACTATGGGGAAGATCCATCATTTCACTTGGGACCACTTAAGGATATAGTGTTTTTAAGGATACCAGTGGGGAGCACAGAGTAATTAATATTTAGAATGGTGTTAATTCACCTCCCTTTTTTCTGTTCTTCATGTGTATTTGGGGAAGCAATGGCAGGGTGGCTCTGGGATGCCTCACTCACAGCCCTTGGGGATAGAAATGTGGCTTGGCTCTCCCTGATGACCTTTGTGACAACCCCAAGCAAGTGACCTCCTCCCATCACAGCCCCTTGGCACTCAGTTACACAGTTTTAGCTCCAGTGTAAAGTGAAGCAAAAGACTGCTCTGAATTCCTTCATGCAGTGAAAGCTGCCGAACTAACACTGCCTGGCAAGCTGTTATGTATTTTTTATTACTGAGATAGTAAAATATTGAAATGACTTCTGACAGGGAGAGAGGAGCAAAGGAAAACACCCAGGAGAAATGATTTTCTCTCAGAGGCTTTAATTGAATGGTATAAAACATTTTTATGGTAAAGAAAGATGATTTATTTGACTCCTATGATCATCTGTACTGTAAAAGAAGCCTCCTTGGAAAAGCTTTCACACTCCTGTTTGCCTGCCAGTGTGTACCTGGGGGTTCTGCTTACAGATGATTCTCAAAGATGGGTTTAGTTTTCCTTCTCCACCTTTTTTTTCCCATTCCACGGCCTAAAATCTTGTTTGTTTATGTGATTAGCTCTGTGATGTTTTTGCATCCCCTGAAAGAGCAGAGAACACTCAGCACTCTCATCAGCACACCTACCCTCAGCTCAGCACCCTCACAGAGGAGAATTTATTCCTAATGCCCAAACCAAATCTTAGCTCACATCTCTTTTTTTGGCTTAAAGCCATCATGGCATGGGTTTATGAGGGTCTTCCAGAAATGTCCAAGAGCATTTCCAAGGCCAGTGAAGGCTGCTGCCATGCCCTGTGTCAAGGGGATTCAACCACCAAGATGGGGCAGGAGGGACACATGCACACACAGAGGAGAATTTATTCCTAATGCCCAAACCAAATCTTAGCTCACATCTCTTTTTTTGGCTTAAAGCCATCATGGCATGGGTTTATGAGGGTCTTCCAGAAATGTCCAAGAGCATTTCCAAGGCCAGTGAAGGCTGCTGCCATGCCCTGTGTCAAGGGGATTCAACCACCAAGATGGGGCAGGAGGGACACATGCACAGTCCCCCTCGTTTTGAGGGGCTGGATGGGAGCCTGTTTGGTTTGATGATGCTGATCCCATCTCTCTCTATGTGCTGAGCAGCAATTTGGGGCTGCAACTTTGTCATGCTGGCCCAGAACTGATGGGGAGAAAAGGGGCAGGCAGGCAGCACCCAGTCCCACCTGGTTCCTACCAGGGACCCTGAGGGGACACACAGGAGGGCTGGTGGGTGCCCCTTGCCCAGTGCCCATCCCTGGGAGCTGTGCTGAGCTCTGCCTCTGCTCCAGGGCTCACTTCACTGACACTATTTGAGGGCAGCTGCTCTCCTGTGGCTGAAGCAGTGTCCCATTGCTAAGGCAAGATGATTGCATTTCATACCTCCCCAGCTCCAATTTGCACTTCTCTGGGGGAGATGATGGCACCAAGTGACATCAGAGCAGCTGCTGTCTCACTGGGGTTTAAGGCAAAACGGAACAAAACCCTCTGGAATTCTTATAAGCTGATTTAGTGCTTATGAAGTTGCCTGGGTGACATCCATGTCAAGAGAAATGGGGATGTTATAGACCATCAAGGGACAGGTTTTGGGCTCTTCCTTCCTGCTGTTCTGATACATGTTCCCAGATAATATTGTCTGTTCACTTAGCTCTTCCCTGGTACCACAAAGTACCTGGTGCTGCATGAAGTGGGTTTTTATCTACACCACAGTGTAAATAAACCAGAGGCATTGAGATAAGCGATTTATGAAGATGTTATTATTTTACTTTTTTTTTTTCTATTATTTTCAGTTACTTCATATTATTTTCTACTCTACTTTTAGATTATTTTAGATTCTTTTTTATTTTCCAGTGTGCTGGAGCAGACTGCAGCCACACTGGAGGGAAACCATGGGGCACCCATGTGAGCAGGATTCCCTCACTGTGTTTCTGTTGTGTTTCTTGGGAAGCATCAACATTAAACCTCATGCATTTAGTGTGCTAAATCCTGTCTCAGTGTTTCCATAGCAACCAGCTGGTTCTCCCTTACAGCATGAGGATTCCCAGGCTGACCTCATCAGAGTCTCCCTCGGTGGTGTCTCTCCCACTCTCCAGTCTCACCGTGTCTCTGTCACTCATCTGTGTCACTACTCACCTGTATTCCCCTCTTCTACCCCCTGCCACCCAGTTCCCCCCATCTCCCCCGGGATGGAAAAGGATTCCCAACACAAAGGGGGTGAAAAAGAGCATATAAAGCTGTTGTTTTTTTCAGAAAAGCATCAGCTCCGTGGCAGGAATGATTGATAGCTACAGGAAAGACAGAGAGGGATTTCTTACAAG
>NW_008666378.1:0-8783 GCF_000695815.1 Acanthisitta chloris | reverse complement strand
GAGCAGAGCAGCCACAGCTTCTCTAAGCACCTCTGCCAGTGCCTCACAACCCTCACAGGAAAGAATTTCTTCCTAATATCCAACTTAAATCTTAGCTTAAAACCATCATGGCACAGGTTTGTGAGGATCACCCAAAAGCAACCTGAAAGAAGATTTAAGAGGGTCATCATGAGGCTTTGGCCTCATAAGAATGGACAGAAATAGAATTCAGCCACAGCTTCTCTAAGCACCTCTGCCAGTGCCTCACAACCCTCACAGGAAAGAATTTCTTCCTAATATCCAACTTAAATCTTAGCTTAAAACCATCATGGCACAGGTTTGTGAGGATCACCCAAAAGCAACCTGAAAGAAGATTTAAGAGGGTCATCATGAGGCTTTGGCCTCATAAGAATGGACAGAAATAGAATTGAAACTGTAGATTTTAAATACCTCAGCCATGAGATGAAATGGAAACAAATTGGGGAAACAGCTCTTAATAACTGAGTGGTGAATGGGAAATAAATCTGTTGCCTGGGCTGGGATTTAATTCTGACTTAGCAGAATAAATTTTTATAGTAGAAGTTTGTGTGTTGCTGGGATAATAAAGCAGAATTCCCTCCCAGGCTGCACAGGGAGGAACATTTGTTGTGCAAAGCAGCACATTTCAATGGAGAAAATCTGAGTTCATAAGAGGTAAGCCATAAAGAAAAGGTTTTCTACACAAGGAGTCGTATTATCAAGGAAGAAAAAGGCAGCTTTTGATTTATGGTTGCCCTGCAACATGATCCAGCAGAGGCCACAGAGATGAAGAAGAGAGAATGTGGGAGCTGTACCTGGTTAGTCTGGAGAAGAGAAGATTCAGAGGGAATCTCATCAATTCATGCAAATATTTCCAAAAGGTATCCAGAGAATGGTGTCAGACCCTGTTCAGTGGTGCCCAGCGACAGGACAAGGAGTAATGGCCATAAACTAAAACATAATGAGTTCCACCTCAACATGAGGAAGAACTTCTTTCCATGGAAGGTGGCAGAGCACTGGAACAGGTGCCCAGGGAGACTGTGAAGTCTTCCTCTCTGGAAACATTCCAAATCCACCTGGACATGTTTCTGTGTCACTTGCTCCAGATGACTCTGCCTTGGCAGGAGGGTTGGACTGGATGATCTCCAGAGGCCCCTTCTAACCCCACTGAGTCTGTGATTCTTTGATTCTGACCATTCCCTGAGAGCCAAAAGCCACTGACCTGCAGAGGAGCAAAGCTGTGTCCCCAAACCACCTTTCAGAAGGGTTTTTTTTGGTATGCACATCACCAAACATCTGAGCCCACCCTGCTGCCTTCCTGCTCAGCCACCACAGAGCTTGACCTGACCTGTGACACCTCTAAGTCCCTGAAAAGAAACTTGATTTCTAAAAACAGACATGGTTTCCTTTGTGCTTCTCTGTGCAGCAAACCCAGCTGTGGAAATTCTGGGGAAAAAAAATCCCATCTTCTCACACCTGCAGACATGAAAGCTCTTGGAACTGCTCTCATCTGTATGCCAACAGCACTAATAGGGAGGAACAGCCAAATACACTTTGCCTGTATTCCACCAACTGTGCTGTGACAAAATATTCCAGCCTAGTGCCAGTGTTCTCTTGCTGTTCAGACCTGCTGGAATCCCCAGCAGACACCAACAAGCAGAATAGTGTAGATAGCAGAAACATCTTGTTTGTGTAAATAGTCCCTTAGGTTGATCATAGAAGTCAGTGGTTTTGCTATTGCCAAAAATCCCTGGGTACTTGGCGTCTGCTCACCTGCTGAGTTACTGTGGCAGTGGTTAGCATAGAATCCTGGAATGGTTTGGGTTGGAAGGAATATTAAGGATCATCTTGTTTGTCCCTTAGGTTGATCATAGAAGTCAGTGGTTTTGCTATTGCCAAAAATCCCTGGGTACTTGGCGTCTGCTCACCTGCTGAGTTACTGTGGCAGTGGTTAGCATAGAATCCTGGAATGGTTTGGGTTGGAAGGAACATTAAGGATCATCTTGTTCCAACACCCTGCAGTGGGCAGGGACACCTTCCACTAGACCAGGTTGCTCCAAGCTCCTCCATCCAACCTGGCCTTGAACACTTCGAGATATGGGGCAGCCACAGCTTCTCTGGGCAACCTGTGCCAGGTGATGGTCTCACCTGGAACACTTAACTTTGATTCTTACCCAGGATTTAACCTGGATCTACTTCCATCCCCACAACAGAGTATCTCAACCCAACTCTGGGTGCCAGTCCAGATGGGAGTCAGCTGGGCAAAATTATTCAGTTGTCCTCTTGCAGCTTCCTGCAGCTTTTCCCCATTTCCTTAAGGCTAGACAGGTGGGAATACCCTCCCATTCTTCTCTGCCCAGGCATTTTACCACCTTTTTAATGTCTTAGTCTCTCAGCAGTGTCTCATGGTTTATTTAAACAGAATATATTTTCTCTCATCTTTAAGAAACTGCCATCTGATTTCTGAAACCATTCTGATTTCCTACCTAATCCCTTTGGACTCAGAAGGGATGCACAGGAGATGCTCTTGGATTAGGAACCAGAGCTCCCAGTGCTGGAGGCTCCCAGACTGGGACCAAAAGGCATCCCCAGGATGGCACGGGAAAGGATCTAGCCCAAGCCAAGTGGGAGATGAACCCAGGCCTTGCCAGGCACAAATTGCTCAACATCATCATATTTCAATATTTATAGGATTCTGTCACCTCCTGAATGTAAAATTGGGTTGTTATCTCTGCATGTGCAGATTTCCCTCAAATGCAGATATTCTCCCTCCATATGAGAACTCTTACAATCCCTTCCATTATTCCCTTCCTAATCTAAGTCTTTAAAAGCTTGTCTGCATTTTCCTGCCCACGTCATAAGGATGGATTTTTTTCCTCACAAAATCCCAGGCAATGCACCAACAAATACTGTATTGGGGGCTCTGTTTCCTGGATTTAAGAGGATACAAACTCTGCAGAACCATCACCATCTCCTATAACCTTGGAGCTTCACATCTTTACTCATTTGCAGAGTCTAATGATGCCTTTTCCTTGACAGATCTACCAGGGATTAATGAGAATTTTCACCTGAAATCCAAGTTTCTGAAAATTACAGTTGCTAAAACTGAGCCTATGGGGGAAAGTAAGTTTGGCAGGAAAAACCTGTTAACTTATTGTGCTCTAAACATCAATTCTGCCACTGCTGTCTTCAGGGATGCCTTGAAGAGAGGAAAAGATCCTATTTCTCTCCCCAGGTAATCTCACTACAAGCAGAAAAGCTTCACTGCTGGAAAAACATTGCAAGTTTGAAGGGAAATAAGCACCACCCACCCCAAACCTACTTTCCTGCCTGCTGCTAAGGAACTTGATGTTTTCCCCCTGCCCCAGCCAAGGTTTTGTGTCATTTTTCTGCCAAATGCTGTGACTCTGCCCTCTGCATTTTGTGATGGGAAGGATTTATTTCAGCTTAATTATTTACCCCATGAAAACACATTTCCCTGCAGGCAGATTGCTGCTGGCAGGGACAATTCCTCATTTGCTGGCAAAATCAAGACCTCTAGGGACTGTATGTGGTACCATATAACTTATGCCACGTCTGTGCAGCCCTAATCAATCTTTGCTTGCAGGAACAGATCTGATTTTTAATATCCCTGTCCTTGTTTTATCAGTGACTGTCAACAGCAGAAAGAAATGCCTTAATAAATAGTGATCAATCAACGCTGGAACCTTGTATTTCCCACCCTGGATGCACTTGCTGAGCTGTTCATCATCTCATGTTACTGGTGTTGCATGGCAACCTGTGCTTAAAGGTTTGCTGACTCCAAGAGCCTCTGGACTTGAAAAGGTATGGGGTATTTATTTGACAACCTCTAGCTTTGAGTCCTCTTCCATCTTTCTGTGTAGCTGAGGTTTATAGCGAAGCTGAAAGCAATTTCATTGTAGTTTCCATGAAGATGAGCATTTAGGGGGTTTATATTATTACAGTTATTACTGCAGGAAAAAAAGGGTTGGACCTGTTTGAGGCTTTCCAGGTGTTATTTTAGATCACCCACCATTGCATCACTGATGTCTTGTTTGTGCCTCTAGAAAATTCACAAGTGGTTTGTGAGGGGTTTCTTAGTTTTCTCTGAATGTTTGTGCTCGAAGTGACATCTCAGCAGAACTTCAAAGAGAAAAAAAGAGAGCAAAGATGCTGAAGTGGTGGCAGCTGTGGTTCTGGGCTCGCAGTTGGCCTTTCCTGGCATGGCAATGAATATTTTCCTCCTGCTGTGCTGTCAAAGGCTGCTGTGGTTAATTAATACCCTGTGCAGTGGCTGCAGAGGACACTGAGTTTTGCTGATTAGAAGCAGATGAGTTTTTCCAAGCAGGTATATTTTAATGAAGGAATAGTGCCCCTTATGTTCCCCATAGGCAGGGGGAAGCAGTTACAGTTGGGTTTCTTCCACAGAAGCTTCATTTGTGTGGATCTCGCTGCATCCAAGTGCTGGGAGTTGCTCTGCCAGTGTCTTCCCAGATTTCCCCCTCAGTGCTCTGGTTTCACTTAGGATCTGAACGAAGGGAAGATTCTACATATGGGAAATACCTTCCACTGGCTGAAGTCTTGTCTAATGCCATGTTCAATGGCACAGCTTCTGCAGAGCTGCCATGCAGGGCTTTGCCCAAGCCCCTTTCCCTTCCCTGGGTTTGGCACCACCAGCAGAAGAAAAGACACCAAATATCTCAGACTTTCTCTCCCTTTCATCATTCCATCATTTTAGACATTGGGATGGGCTGGTGGTGAAGGTGGTGGAGTCACCATCCCTGGAGGTGTTTAAGGAGAGACTGGACGTGACACTTAGTTCCCTGGTCTAGTTGTCATGGTGGTGTTAGGTCATTGACTGGACTTGATGATCTCAGAGGTCTTTTCCAACCTAAATGATTCTGCAATTACAGGATGAGCAGGAAAAGTATTCCCCATCCATCCGTACCAACCTCTCTGCCATGAAGACATGGCTTTGCAAGGCACCAAAAAGCCACTATCCAGAAAACTGGAGAAACTATTGCTCCCCATTCCATGTCAGCAACTTCCCAGCCCTTTTGGGGTGCCCAAAGCACCTGGGCATCTCCTTGGCTCCATCAGGAAACAGCTCTTGACCTTTATTTTTGGTTCAAGCTGAAGGGGTGTGTTGATCAATGTAAATATTTAGGAGTGGGGCCCATTTCCAGGGAGCTGGTCAGAGTTATAATACTCTGCAGGTTGTTTTCTAGAGTTTCTATTCAAAAGGATTTTGAAATCACTTTTCCTTCAGACTAGTCAGTGATACATTACCTGGCATGAGGAGCCTCTTGTAAGGCACTGAAAAAACAAAGGAAAAAGCCAAAAGGAGGAGTGTGGAGGTCAGGAATTCACCCAATATCATCTTTTTCTTCTTCAGATACAGCATTAGTTGCCATTTTTGAAGGAAGAAATGACTTTTCATCATGCTGCATTGTAGCACAGACTTTTGCAGCTTCCCCACACCTTGTCAGTGCCTCATCATTAACCCAGAGCAAAGCACTCCGCAAATGAGAAGGTTGCCATAGGCAACCTCCTTCTAAGCCTGTGGTGCTAATTGCAGGACTCCCCGAGTGGCTCAGGGATTCCCTACCCATTAGCAAACCACACTGAGGAGGCAGAAGCAGTTCAAATTAGGGAATGGAGCTAAACTTTGCCTTAAAATGGCAGGAAAAGAATCATTACAAAAAAAAAATCACAAGTTTTAGCTGTTGCAAATGGTAAAGGATGTTAATTGTGTGAAAACAACAAGAAGTGTTTTATGGAATGAGGAGAAACAGTAATTGAACAATTCTATTCCTACAGAGACATAATTGATCCTTGAAAACTTAAATAATAGGGGTTTAGTCTATGTTTCTTGTGGCAAGTTACAGGGAGGAATTATTAGTGGTAGTTTCTAGCAGATAGTATAGGTCAGGGTCTCATCCCTCCAAATATACATATAGGTAAGAAATTCTTCATATACAAAAGAAATTGTTCCCTGTGAGGGTGCTGAGGCACTGGCACAGGTTGCCCAGGGAAGCTGTGGCTGCTCCATCCCTGGAAGTGTTCAAGGCCAGGTTGGATGGGGCTTGGAGCAACCTGGGCTAGTGGGAGGGGCGTAGGACTGGATGAGCTTTAAGATCCCTTCCAACCCAAACCAGTCTAGGATTCTTTGATTCTATATTTATCCCATGGGATTTCATGGGAATATTTGCAAAGTGAGGTCCTATGAGGGGAATATTAGGCAGGGTGGAAGAATCTGACTTTTTATCTCCCCATTGTTTTCTTAGCTGTAGATCATAAAAAGTCTCTGAAGGACGAGAAATTAATATTTCCAGCTGATTGTTTGCAAAGATGGGAAGGGAGGAGAGGAATGTGTGATCAGCCAAAGCAAAGAGGGTTGAGAAAGGGAACCATTTTCAAAATGTCATAAGCAAACAGAGGAAAAAGCAGAAAAACTAAAAATACAGAGAAACCCAACGTTGCCCACAGAAAAAAACAGCAAACAGATTTCGGTCAAAAAACTCTGAGCATGAACAAGATACATTTGGATTATGTACAACTACTCAGTTTTCACAGTACTCAGGAAAAATGTTGCTACAAAAAACCCAGAAGGGCAGTGAATTGCCATGTGCTTTTCCTCATAGTCAGCAGCTAGAAATGCCCAATTTCCCCTTATTTTCCTTGCTTTGGGACAGCATCCCTGGGCATGTGTCCTAGGGTGTCTCCATCCTGCTTGGCTGCACTGAGCTCGTCTTAATCACCTGCCCCCATGTTTCTCAGGGACCTGCTAATGACACACAGGGAGAAAATCCCCATCCTGGTCAAATCACCTAATGAATTATGACTGAGCTAATGTGTGCAGCCACCAGTTTCGCACCTTCACGCCCATGAGCAGCCTCACACCACACAGCAGTTGGCAGTGCTGGATTAAGTGGTACTTTTTCAAATCATGCAGCAAAGGGACTTGTCACTTCCAGTTCCTTCCCAGGTGCAAGATTTGCTTTAGAATCACATCAAATCAGGGAGGCAATTTGGACTTGATTCTGTTTAACTCTTGGGCTGGTTACTCCAGGGTTTCCACCAGGTTTGGGATGTAGTGGGAGCTCCAGGGTAGAGGCAGGTGCAGCAATTCCCCTGCTCACACATCTGGCACTGACCCCAGCAGTGCTTTGGCAGCTGCTGCCAACCTGATATCATGAGATATTTGATATCATGAGATATCAAATTTATTTTGCTTGTGAAGATCCCTCCTGCCTCATCTCTGGAAGGGAGGGGTAGAACCAGCTTGGACAAGCCAGTTCTGTATCTGCAATGAGCACAGACTTGGAAAAACTTGCCTTAATGAAACCTGGGGAATGCTTTCCCCTCTGGGGTTGCTAACAAAGAGCCTGGACACAGGCTGATTCCAAAAAGCAGCTCTGAAGCCAGATTCACCCTCTGCAATGGCTGGAAGCTTCCAGCTGGGATTTGGTTGGTGTTGATGGTGGTTTCTTGATCTCTGGGGCTCTGAGCAACATGGTCTAGCAGAAGGTGTCCCTGATGGTGCAGATTCCCTTGTAGTGAAGTTCTGGGGTTTCTTCCAGCAATGCAATGCATTTTAGTCTCAGTGACAAGTGATGAAGGAGGCAAAAGATCACAGAATCATGGAATGGTTTGGGTTGGAAGAGACTTTAAAAGTCATCTAGTTCCCCCCCCTGCCATGGGCAGGGACACCTTCCATTAGACAAGGTTGCTCCAAGCCCCATCCAACCTGGCCTTGAACACTTCCAGGGATGTGGAGTCCACAACCTCTCTGGGCAATCTGGGCTGAGCTCCAGCCACCAACCAGATCCACAAATCCATATCCAGGACAAGCTGACCATCAAAACCAGCCTCTAAACCCAATTTCCTGGTTTTTCTTTGTGCCAAGGCTACTGCAGTAAGAAAGTTGTCATAACAAGCCTTTCTTGGCCTGTCAAAATGTAGAGATATTGCAATGGTCATTGTTTTAAAGGAAAATTAAAAGGAACTCTGTTGGGAAAACAGCTGCATGATGGGGTTGGCAGGGAGGACTTCATGGGCACGAGGAATCACAAAATCATTAAGGTTGGAAAAGACCTCTATGGTCATCAAGTCCAACCATTCCCCCAGCACTGCCAAGTCCACCACTAAGCCATGTTCCCAAGGGCCATATCTCCAAGAGGGCTGGAGCTGTAATCCTTGTGCCAGGGCTGAGTTACTAATATCTCAGCTATTTTCTTGTTTGGTCCTTGTTCCATGCAGAAAATAAAACTCCCACAGTTGTTAACATTTGCTGCTAATGAATTCAGGATTCTCCATGGAAGGTGGTAGGTGTGATGTGTGCAAGTAGCATTTGATTAATATGAACATTCAGACAACACTTGAACTCAGCCTTGGAGGAGGCAGTTTGGAAACCTGGAGCTTGATGTGATCTCTGGCTCAGCTCTGGTTATAAATACCTCTCCCCTGCTTCCATCTGCTCCCAGCAGGGCCTGCAAGTTCCAAAACACCCAAGGAACTGTTGTTTTGATGACCTCTCCAATCTGGCCAGATGTACCAAGCAGGATGAACTCCTCAGAAAAGCTGTTTGCATTCCATTTCCAGCCCAGTTTTGCAGATTCACGTGGTAGAACCATCACTAAGAGCAGCCTGGCAGCACCAAGAGAGGAGGGGGCAACAGCTCAGCATGGCTGATGTGTTGCAAGAGCATTTAAAGACCAAACGAGGCACCTATGCTGGCAGTGCTGCTGATGGGAGATCCTGCTTCAGCCCAGGATTGACATTCA